>NW_026264929.1:65391-80353 GCF_000817695.3 Arachis duranensis | reverse complement strand
AATGGTTGGCAGTGGACAAAGGTTACCTATTGAAGGTCTCATTCATAACTTGGACATTTGCATACAGGGACATCATTTATTCCTCGGTGTCTTTGTTATGCCCTTAGCCGGTTCTGATGTTGTCATGGGCGCTTCGTGGCTCTCAACTCTTGGAGCCCATATAGCTTATTATAGTACAGCATCTTTGAAATTTGACCTTAATGTTTCGTTCAATTACAAGGGGGAAAAAGTCCTCTACCCCTACTGAGGCACAATTCCATAACATCCAACGGTTCCAGGACACAGGTGCGATTGCTGAAGCTTATACATTGACATATTTTGCACTTGACTTGGAATCCGACCCTCTGTCTTCTCTTCCAGAGTCTACACCCTCTGATTTACGTGCCATCCTAACTCGTTATCGGCAGGTCCTTGACACTCCTAAGGGCTTACCAATGCCCCGGCCACATTTCAATCGTTGATGAATTCGGTTTTCCGAGATTTGCTCCGAAAGTGCGTCTTGATATTTTTCGATGATATATTAGTGTTTAGCAAGTCTTGGCCACTGCATTTGGATCACTTGTCCCTCGTTTTGGATCGTCTACAGGCCCATTCTCTCTATGCCAAACCTTCTAAGTACTCCTTTGGACAGACCAAGATAGAGTCTTTGGGCCATGTCGTGTCCGGTTCTGGTGTTGAAATGGACCAACAAAACAAAAGGTGGCAACTGTTTTGGCTTGGCCTACTCCAACTACTAGAACTCTACTTAGGGGATTTTTTGGCCTCACCAGTTATTACCGGCCTTTCATACTAGGCTATGCTCAACTTGCAGGCCCACTCACGACTTTATTACAGAAGGACAAGTTTTCTTGGACTGATGCGGCCCAACATTCTTTTGACGCATTGAAGCTGGCTATGACTCGGGCGCCCGTTCTTGCTTTACCCGACTTTCAGAAACCGTTTGTTGTCGAGACTGATGCATCAGGGTGTGGCATCGGCGCAGTCCTCAGTCAAGACGGCCATCCAATCGCCTATTTTCGAAGAAGCTCTCGCCACGAATGCAATCGAAGTCAGCTTATGTTCGGGAACTCCACGCTATCTCTGAAGCCGTTGCCAAATTCAGACACTACTTGCTTGGACATTTTTTTATCATTCGTACAGATCACAAAAGTTTAAAGCACCTTTCCGAGCAAGTTATTCAAAGGCCAGAACAGGCTACCGAAGCTCATGGGATTTCACTATTCCATCGAATACAAAGCCGGTAAAACGAATCAAGCTGCCGATGCTTTATCACGGGTTTGTTACATGGCACTGACTGTCTCCCATTTTACCTTCGTGGATAACATTTATGCCGCCGTTCGCTCTTCTGTTCCGTTGCAGCTGTTCCGTGAACGCCTTTCTCAAGATCCTGGGGCCTCGGAGGGGTTTTCGATAAAACAGGGGTTGTTATTTTACCATGACCGGCTAGTTTTGTCTGAGGACAATCCAGAGTTACTTCAAACCGTTATTCGCGAATTTCACACCACTCCGGTTGGTGGTCATGCTGGCGTCTTACGCACCTTCCATCGCATAGCGGCTCAGTTCTATTGGAAAGGCATGCGTCAGGATATTCAACGGTTTATTCAGTCTTGTATGGTTTGTCAGCGCGCCAAGTCCTCTCAACTGCACCCTGCTGGGTTATTGTGCCCCCTACCTCTTCCTTCTCAGATATGGGAGGACGTTGCAATGGACTTTATTACGGGACATCCACCATCGCGCGGCTTCACGGTTATAATAGTTGTGGTTGACCGTTTGTCAAAATACGGCCATTTTGCACCCCATCGAGCTAATTACACGAGTTCCCAAGTTGCTGAGACTTTTGTTTCCACTATAGTGAAACTCCATGGCGGGCTATTGTTTCTGATCGTGATAAAGCTTTCACAAGTGCTTTTTGGAAACATTTATGTAAGCTTCATGGTACGTACTACTTTGAATATGAGCTCGTCGTACCACCCGCAAACGGAGGCTTTAAATAAATGTTTGGAGCTGTACCTACGTTGCTTCGTTCATGAGACTCCGCGTTTATGGGTTTCCTACTTGCCTTGGGCTGAGTATTGTTACAACTCGTCCTTCCAGACTTCCATTGGTATGACTCCATTCAGAGCTGTGTATGGTCGTGACCCCCCTGTTCTTCTTAAGTTTCATCCGGACGATGGGGTCCCTTCAGAATTGGAGCAACTGTTAAGAGATCGAGATGCAATACTTTCTCTCCTTAAGCGTAATTTACAGAATGCTCAGACTCGTATGAAACGCTACGCGGATACCAAGCGAAGGGAACTTCATGCCTACCTTGCTTTAAAGCGATATAGAGATAGAGTGATTTATAGTGCTAGGAATGATGAAAATCTCTGTTCTGTTGTCTTTCAGTTCTGAGTTTGACCTTGGTTTAAATGTTATTCGTTCTTTTCATTTCCTGTAAGATTAAAAAAATGTAATTCTTTGTAATTAAACATAATCTCTATCTCTTCCTATCGAGAAGTTCTTTACTTGGAAAGTCAGCATTTGCCATACTTGACTGCGGGTTCACTCCCTTCCTTCTTAGTCTAGCCCAGACCTTTCTAATACATAAGATGTCATAAATACAGAATAAGACTAGGAATCTCGATTAGAAGACTTGCTCCCTACCGGCTACCTGTGACTGGCTGAGAGATTGATTTTCCTTGTACCGCTTTCGGAAATAGAATGGAATCTGGGATCAAAGGAGATTAGGGGATGAGTTCGCACCCACATTCTCTCATAGAGTAGCGACCATAGTGACTAATTGGCAAGGAAGACGCTTGGGGAAAACTCCCTTCATCTAAAAGGAAGGGGTGGCGGATGCTCTTGATTGAAACCCGAAATCCATGCTTTTCCGAACCAGAATCGAAGAGAAAACAAAGTGAACGAAAACTGGTGCGCGTAGAAACGAGAAGTAGACCGAAAGGCCCCAAGAAGGGAAAGGCCCTCAACCCCCACAGCAGAATCTAAAGTCGTTGTTTACCTGCCGCAAGACCTAGAAAAGAGATAGAACAGGGCAGCTGCCCTAGGAATGGAAATTGAGTCACCGAGATCGGTACGGTACGTAGCATAGGACCTCGGAAAGAACTCGTCTTTGTTCTGATGACGCTAAGAAGACCTTGAAAAGCCATAAGACGGATAAGATTGCGACAGGTAATGACGAATCAATCAAGCCAGGACCTTGTCCCCTTCCAGTGCCCCGGAGGCATTCATTCTAAGAAGTACACTGGGAGTTTACCTGTTCTTTTCAAAGAGAGGGCAGATTGAATCCTTGTGAATCGAAGAGGAACGAAGTCCCTTGAAACGATGCGGGTTAGCCGGGAGGAGATCAAATAGAAAAGTGGACGATTCCAGGTCAGAGACCGAAGCAAGGTTGACATCCTTGATGGATACCCCTTTATCCCTTAGCGAGTATAAAAAAAGTGATCCTAAGCGCACTCATTTTCCAAATAATTAATGCTATCTGTAGACAGTTTCACCCTGAGATCGATGATGGCACCTTGGATCCCTTGTGGTACTCATCTGGCTGCCCCTTTTTGGAATGGGATTTCTCGCTTGTTCCGTTCAAACCAACTTGTGGAACAAGAATTCCAGGAATTAGACCACCTTATTGGGAGGAATCCTTCTCTCCAAGGAATTGATTCCCCTCCTTTAAAGACTTTCCTAAGGACTATTCTTAGGGGGAAGGATGCAGCCGCAGCGGTGGACAGCGCCAAAGAGAAAAGACGTAACAAGGTATTCAGACCACACTTCACACAAACCAACTGAACGTTTCCCAAGAGCTAGTGCTCTGATACCATGAAAGAGTTGAAAATACTTTGAGCAGATTGGGTGAACATTGAACAAGGCAAAGTAATGGTCTATTCATCCCCCAGCAGTTCCTTTCCCAGTTCCCATTCAACATTCATAGTATTATCCCGCTTCAACCAGCTGCTTTGCGGACTGCTCTTGCTCTTACTGCTGCTTCCTGCTTCTGACTACTTGCCTTTCCCTCACCGTCACTGCCTTCCCGCTTGATATCCCTCCTTATTTATATCGTGCAATTAAAGGGAACGAGACTGGAAAGCCCAAACTGAGCCCGGCGGGCAAATGCTTACCAATACCGAAGCCGTTCCGCTCGTCCCTCTTTCGAGGGCTTCACTCTCCTTGAAGAAAGCAAGTTTGCGGTTACGTAGATGATAACCGGCCTATACGAACGTTTGTTTGTTGGAATCTTCTTCTGTCAGAATCTTTTGGGAAGCCTTGGTGGTCTCATATTATCATTATCATTAATAGTTTAGAAAGAAAGCGATTCCTACAAGGAAAGGCATCTCGACTGCTTCCAAAATCAGGTCATCGACCAGTAATGCGACTTGTAGAAGACTCCCTACCTAGCGGAGTTGGCACTAATAAGGAGAGCAGAAAGCAGCTACCGGCCATCAGGAGATCCACGACTTTAAGATCCGCATGCAAGGGAAGATCCGCTTATTCTTTGAGATGACAAAGCTCCCCACTAGACGCAAATTGCCGAATCAACACCAGGCAGTATAGGAGTGCTTTCTTTGATCGGCGTTCCCCAGACCAGAACTGAAAGGACATACCAGCCCCCGAAGGATTATCGGGCATTCCTTCATGTCGGGAGGAGGTACCGGTTGGAGGAGAAGATAAGGACAGCTTTCTTTCTTCCATTCCACTCTTGCTCCAATCCCAATAGGATAAATAGAGCTAGCACTTGCTATAAGGGCTTCTGACTCGCCTGTAACTGGCTGCAAGGAAACTAAAAAAGCTTTATATATTCAAATATATAATAAATATGTGCTCCTCCCCTCTTCTCTGTTGAGTTCATCTCGTAGAGGGGAGCTATAGTTCAATAGTATAGGTATTTATCCTTATAAGAGGGAGGGCGTGCTAAAGCCATGAATTTGATGAAGCTAATGGGCGAGGGGAATCAGTTGCTTTTATTGATGACAGGTTTCCGAGAGGACATCCAAATCTGTCTTGGCTTCTCCTTGGGCTTAGTTCTGTTTGTTCGTTCGCCTTTGATGATATTTCTATTAGGAAATAGATCATAAGTCCCCCGACTATCTGATTCTAGGGGCTCTGAAAGGTGTAGCGATGCACCCGTTCGAATGGTCGCGTCTCAGAAGATAGAAGTGGGTGCAATCAGTGTCTACGTGCCTTCCTGCTTAAAGAGAGATTCTAGTGCCTTATGGCCTTACCGGATCTTGCTAACATTAGAGACTCTACTTACTGAGTTGCCTACCCTCCGATCAGGGTCTTGAAGCCCTACAGTTACTGAACTCTATATCTCTGGAACTGAAAGAGGGTCAACCGGGTCATGACTTTCGAGCTGGGAAAAGTAAGGCATTTTCCTACTCTGAATCTCTATCTCGAACCACAGAAAGCGTAGTCACAAGAACTGAAAACAGCACCTTCCATAGTGAGTAAAATCTCTTTCTTCTTAAGCAATCATATCTTTCGAACCCAACAACTCATGGGGTTTCTTGTTCAATCGTCTGAACTAGCTAATTTAGGATTGGAGCTATGGCTGCCGATGAAAGATTTGACTCATGAGACCTGATGAAGAAGATGTTTAGGAACCCCTTAGGATAGATCCCCAAACTCTCTCCACCCAGGGGAGACCTCTTTCTTATAGAGTGGAGCCTCCCTAATACCATTCCCTTGCCCAACTCCTGAAAGACATAGTTGATTTCTAAGCCGCACCCACAATTCCTAAACGGATCTCAGGCCAGTAGGATCAAAGGATAAGAGATGCATTTCTTTACAGACCTATCTTTGCTAGCTCATGAAGTCAGAGCTGCCTTCCTTCCACTCACGGTACACCTAATATCGTAATGGCTGGTGAAAAGGCTAGTTCAACTAGACCTGTAATCAAAGGCTTCCAAGACCTTACCACCGGAGTTTATGAGTGCAGCAAGGAAAGAAGCCTATAAGCTATGTAAGCTAATATGAGGAGAGCGCTTTCTCCCCGGTGAAAGATCAATCAATTGGCTCACTCGATCTGGAATGGAACCGGAGAATATGAAATGGGCTCTCGACCCCGGCCTTGCTTTTTTTACCTGTCTTATCGTATCGAATAAGGCTAGCCTATCTCGGTGTCTGGTACCGAAAGATTAAATCGGGCAGCTCAAAACCAGCCCAACCTCTTCATGGTCACATCCCTTTTCTGACGCTTTTCGTCTTGTTGCATGTGCCTTACGGTATCCAAATCCAGTCCTCTCTGCTTCCTATGATTGAAGTGAAGATCTGCAATAGACTGTCTGCTTTCCTTGGTAAGAAAATCCATAAAGAATCCCTTTTTAATAGAACTGAGGACTAGAGGCCTCCCCAATTGAGAGGATAAAGTCTGTGATTCAAAAACCAAACCAGTTGTGAAAGCTGGGTCGGATAGGCAATCAACATGATTGGTCCCAGTTTAAGTAGTTGGATTTGAGTGCATCGGATAAGCGAAAGCTAGCAGTAGATCGATAAAAGAAATCATACGGATTGCAACCTACAGATGAAGCAGATGAAGAATCAGCTTCATTGTTCCCACCATATATTATCATCCAAGAATAAGAATTATATATAATAAGAGTAAGAATCAATCGTTCAGTGATCGCTACGCTTGATTGATTGGGGCGGGCTACTCACACTGTTTTGGCTAAAAACCCATTTTCTTGCTGTTCCTCACAGTTTACCTACTCCAAACACGAAAGTAAAGACCACAAAATCTGTCTACATAGCTCCCTTTGTTTAAAGTGTGGAGCTTCGCGGGGATCGTACGTCAGCATCGGCCTATAGACTGCCTTAGACCGGAGTGCCTTCCCCCTTCTAAATGGGGGTGGGTGCAGGTGAATCTCTCAGCTTCTGTTCGTTCTGTCTCTCCTCGGCGCCTCTTCCCTTTGCAAGGTCCATAAGCAGGACCCTTCGAATCGAATTTCGGGGATTCCCTTCTTTCGATCTACTTCCTTGGCTAAGTACTCGAATAGCTTTGGTGCCTGTAGCCAACTTCGGAAATCAAATCCAAGATCTTCCCATTTTCGGTGTTGGCCATTCTTTGGGATCAGTTGTCCACCTTCTGATAGGTATGTTTGAGATCTTCTGCCAAAGTTGAGCATGTATATTTAAATTGATTTAGTGGGTTAAAATAATCTGGTAATGAACTAGCATAGAATTTGGCAGCAAAGTCATCCGTTGGGGTTTAGTTTCAATTGACTAACCTGAGTGGTTTACTTGCTCTTATGTATCACATTGCAGAGGACAGTTGAAGAGGGAATGGAGGTGGTGCAAGCGTGTAAACAACGAATGATTTCGGGTGCCCTGACTGATCAAGAGGTTCTATGCAAGCGCATAAATGTTTAAAGGAGTTTTATGATTGAATTGTTAGGTTTACAAGTTTGGATTAAGTTGGAATTTTTTGAATTTACATATGGATTATTACTATGTAATTAAAACTTGTAGAATTCAACTTTTGAAATACATTGTTGCTATTTTTGTAAAACTTGTGGGATTGAATTTGGATTTGTTGAAAAACAATGTCATTTATGAAGAATTCAACTTTTGATAATAGAAATTTTGATATTGGAAAGATTATGACCGTTTAAAACAGTCATTAAATATAAGAAAAAACTGTCACAGGAATAAATAACTTAGTAACGGTTTTAAATTGAAAACTGTCACTAAAAATATTGTGACAGTTTAAATAATCACTAAATATGCCTAAAAATTGTCATAAGAACTATTAACTTAGTGACGATTTAAATAGTCACTAAATATGCCTAAAAACTGTCACAGGATTTAATAATTTAACGACAGTTTCAAAACGTCGCGAAATACAGTATAAAAAACACCTTTACAAGTGTTACAAATTAGTGACGGTTTTATATTTTAAAAACCGTCACAAACAATTTAGCGACACTCCTTACCAACGGTGGTCCAAAACCGTCACTATGACAGCTGGCGACGCTCACATCTATGACGCTTTTTTTAACCGTCGCAAAACCATTTAGTGACAGCTAAAACCGTCACCAAGTATTAAAAAAAACCGTCGTCAAAATAATGTTTTGTTGTAGTGACTATTGATGTGGTCACGCAATTAATATAAAATAATTATCTTTAGGTTTAATTATTCTATTAATCTCTATAGTTTCGTAAAATTTTTAATTAGATCTCTATATTTTTTCTTTTTAATTGAGTCCTTACACTAATTTATTTTTAATTAGATCTCTACACTTTTTTTTTCCTTTTATTTGGGTCCCTGCACTAATTTTTTTTTTAATTAGATCCCTATACAATTAAGCTAATTACTATCAAGAAGGACCTAATTGATGAAAAAAATTGGTACACGAACCCAATTAAAAAGAAAAAAAATATAAAGATCTAATTAAAAATTTCGCAAAACTATAGAAATAAACAGAATAATTAAACCTTGTTTTTATTAATATGACATTATATTGCTCAAATATGTTAAAATTTATAAATGTATTTCTCAAATTGAGACTTGATGCTTTTAATTTATTTGTTTTTGTGCCATTAATGTTTAGATAAATAAATTACATAGTTTAAATTCTGAAAGTAATAATGCATCTTTCATCCACCAAATTCGACATTATCATCACATGCAACCAAATTGAATCCGAACTTACAAATGGAAGATTTCTCAAATGGTTCAAAACTAAGAAACAAAGCGTGATCGAGAACTTTTTGATAGGTACCAACATGCTAAAGTTAAAAGAAAAGTATTCGATTTCTGTTTTTTTTTTATGAAAAATAACGTGATTTTTTATGAAAAAAAAAGTCACTTTGATCTTTGTTTTTTATTTTCGTGAGACAACGGGTTCTTCTGTAAGTTTCGTCGTCAAGTACTGATAGAAATTGTTAATTTGGAACATTAAACTAGTGAAGTAGACGTTAAGTGTCGATATAGATAGTTAAAAAAAGATAGGAATTGATTTGTCCCTAAATTCATATTCGTCCGGGACTTATTTGTTTCTATTCATTTAGGCAAAACAATATTGTTTTAACATTAAATTGATCAGGAATTTATTTGTTAAAGACCTATTTATCTTAAAAAATTCTTGATATAATATTTTTTCAAATTATTCTTTTATCGCTGTGATATTTATTATATTAGTATTTTTTCCCAATAAATTTTTGTTTATGGTATAATAAATATAAACTAATTAATAATACTTGATACATCATTATTATAAATATTAAAAAAATAAAAAAATGATTGAAAATATTAAATAGTAAACCTAATTATTTTACTAACTCTGTAAAATTGATATTTGTCAAACTTTTTTATATTTTATGAATAAGTATTTCTCTCTCTCTTAATTATCAATTTTTTATTCTTATTTTTATTCACTTGTTTAGTTTTATATTTTTTTATTTTCTCAAATTCTCTATATTTTTTAAAAACTTACAAATATGAAATAATAATTTATATATGGCTAAAATAATAATTGTGTCAACCGTCCTCCCTCAAAATCTTGGACCATTCGGTGCATAAACAATATGCAAAGAATGATTCTCAACATATCAGCATACCATTCAATTGTGGTTGACAAATATTTAGAAGAACAATAGCATACTCTGGATGTAAATGAAGTCATAAAAAAAAAAAAGAATTTGAGTACCTCAGAATCTTGTAGTTTGTGGTCATCATAAACTTGTCAAAAAACAAATGATTTGGAACTATTTCAGAAGGAATTACTTTGTTTATTGGATTTCATGGCTTAAAATCTATCATACAATCATTTGGAAGGGAAGATTCCTGAGATGATGGATGATATGAAATCACTTGAATCTTATAATGTCTCCAATAACCAACTTTCAGACACAATTCCTATTTCCTAATAGCATGTCAGCTATAACTTCATTAAACCATTTAAACTTATCACATAATAACTTGTCAGGTTTTTTTGTCAAAAAATTGTTCTAGTAATAGTTCAACTCAAATTCCAATACTAGAGGATTTGATGAAGAAAATGGCATGAGGGATAAGTTGAAAAAATGGAAATTTTACTTTGGTAATTGCAGTTGGCTTTGCAATTGAATTTTAGAGTTATTGGGGTTTTGTTTCTCAAAAAGAAGTGGAGGCATTTTTACTTCAAATCAGTAGAAGATGTTGCAGATTGAATTTATGTTAAAGTTGTAATAAAAGTGGCAAAACTAAAGAAGTATAATGCAAAAAATTATCAGATTTATATTCATGGTTGATTGTATGTTTTGTTATGCTATCTTTTTTTTCAACTTAATTTTTCATTTGATTAAAACTTAGGCTAAGTTTAGTATTTACTTTCTTGTAATCATTCTTCTTTTTATCGAGAATATGTTGTATGACTTGTATCTGTTTTTTTTTAACAAATTTGATGTGAAATAATAAAAGGCAGATTATACTTTGAAGTTTGAACACTAGTGAGTGTTTCTAGAAAAAATTTTAAATTTTACAAAAAAAAAATTAGTAAAATTATTTGGACTATACTATGTCCTATATGAATAGCAAAATAATTATTTTTGTTTAAAATAGTTTGAGATAAAACATGCACACTGTGGTCATTCACTCATTCAAATTTTCACGAGAAAAGAAGTTTTCGTCATACGCAGATCTGCTAAATTTCCACAAAGTGAATTTATAATATAATTTTATATGTGGTCAATTTAAATTGGCTTTTTTTAAAAGTACTTATTTTTTTATCTTTTTAAAAAGATCATTTTTTAACAGACAAAAATTATTTAATATTTAGATAATTTTTTTTAAAAATTAATATTAAAAACATCTTTTGTTTTTGCTCTTTTTAAAAGTAAGATATTGCTAATTTTTAAAAAACCTAAATAATTTATTTTTTTAATAAAAATATTTTTTTTAAGACGTATTCAAATATGTTTTAAATTGAATAAAAATATTTATTAAAAAAAAGTACTTTTTCACTAAAAAAACTAATCCAAACTATCATATATTTTGAGTTTAATTTTGATGTACTGGTGTCAAATATTTTACATGTAATTATAATCATTCTCCTAGATGACCATTGATACAGTCAATATAAAAAGGTAGTTATTTTTATTAATGTGACATTATGTGATTAGATGCAGTATAAAACGATTTTACCAACAGTGGATCAGAATTAAATTCATATTCTATTTATATAAGAACTTAAAATTAGAAAAAAAAAACCCTAAAAATAATACTAGAAAGAAGGACTACGACTGGTATATATGACAAATGCTCCAAGACTCAAGTATAGTATAAGTATAGTTCCTACTTCTTATTTAGATCCCCTCATTTTTTCCGTTGTGATTTTTCATATTCATATAACTTTCCAGATTTTGCTTTCGTTCATACCTATACTCCCAAAGAAAAAAAAGACCCATAAATGCTAAAACAATGTTTCCTCTGTTTTCTTGATAATTTAGTTTTAATTGCTTCAATTGGACTAACAAGTAGTGTTATATACTGCCAATTCCCATTGCTTCAATATTGAGAACTTCTTTCTATAATTAATGGTTATTTCTGAATTAGGCTCGTGTTGATGGCTGATTGTATGTTTTGTTTTGCTACCTTTCATTTTCCATTTGAATAAGGCTTGGGCTAAGTTTTGTATTTGCTTTGTTATAAATTATAATCAATTTTCTCTTTTTGTGGAGAATATGTTGCATCTCGTTCTTGTTATGAATTTTTACAAATTTGGTGTGAAATTAGACAAGGCATCTCATCCTATGAACACTGGTAAGTTTTTGTAGAAAAAAAAATGCATAAAGTGAACTTATAATATAATCATCGATTCTATTTATATAAAAAACTAAAAATAATACTAGAAAATAAGAGAGTCTTGCTATTGAGTGTCCTAAGAATAATTTTTAATGATACTTAAATAAAATTTTTGAATATAAAAAGTAATGCAAATGTAAATTCTTTTTAAGTTTTTTATTTTTTTTTTCTAATCGATGCCCTTAAAACACTATTTAACTAAATCCAATACGAAATTGATCCAACAGTATATGGTTCTTCTAAATCTAGTAATATAATCATTTTTCTCTATTATTTGATTTATGATAGATAACTAATATGATACTGTACGAGGGTATAGTGAATTATATTGTTCTTAATATCATTTGGCTGAACCTACTACTGGAAGTTGTCATCAAAAACATATTCTGTGAGAGAAAATGGTAAGCAAAAGAAAACAACATGCAGGAACATCGCTATTAGTAAACTCTATAGCTTGAATATAAGATGCATGTATCTGTTCCAGTGTTACTAAAATCTCCGTCATGGCAGGCTTTCAATCATTTATTGCTAAAATATGGTCTTGAACAGCCCAGTAGAGAGAAAAAATCTGGTTGGTAGGATGCACACGTGAGAGAGTTTTTAAAATGGAATAAATTAAACCCAAAAATTGATGTGTCTAGATTTTGAGAGGTCAAAAATTTAAATATTTTTAAATTCTTAGAAATTTAAATGTTTACGAACCAAAAAATTAGAAATCAATGTCTTTTTCTCAAATTTTAAAATTTTGAGATATGCAAATTTTCAGACTCATCACATTTTTGTTTAAGCAGATTTATTTTCCATGTCTATATGATGTACGTAATAATTTTTTTGTAGAATAATTCTGGTATTAAATATGAGATGGATGAGTAGAGACTACATGTAGTTGGTTGGACATTCATGTGGTTGAAATAGTCATACAATACTTGATAAAAGACAAAAAGTACAAAGATACCTGGTAGTACTAAGAACATCGTTATTTTACATAGTACATTGGAACATGTAATAATTTTTCAATAGGTTAATTTTTGTTTTATATAACTACAACAGTCCCTTCTTGTTTATGAAACAGTAACACAAACTTGTTTTAGTGAGTGTCCAATACTAAATTTGACTATGTATTAGTACTATCATGTTATTATTTTAGGGTAGAAAAATAAAATAATTTAAATAATATATTCTATATTAGATATTGAATATAAAAATATATTGACTTACTTTTTTAGTACTCTTTGTTACACTTGCTTTTTTTAAGGTTTAAAAAGGAAAAAATAAATATTTCTAAATTTTAAGTTATTAAAATATTATTTTATTTTAATTTAAAAGTGGTTAAAGTATTTTGAGTTGAACAAATCATTTTAAATTGCATTTGCATTTTAGCATAGAAAGAATAACTTAAAAAATTGATATACATTTTTGAAAATTTAACTATACAAAATCTTTCTCGTTTACAAAAGTTTAAAACCAAACTAAAGTCACGTCTAGATTTCTCTTTAGTTTGTAGCAGATGATAAGAGTAGTCGGCATAATTAAGCATTTTTTAGTAAATAGTGTAACTAATTTTATATTGTCTTATTAATGAGAGAGTTTTTATTTTTTTTCAAAAAGACATTCAATTTATTTTATTCATCAGGGAAAAAAATAAATATTGTCCAAAGTGAAGGACATAAGCGGACAAAAGGTGAGATAAAATAATTAAGTAAACTAAGAAAAAATGGAAAAGTATAACAAACACGGAGCTAGCGTTGAGGACGCAGCAAACGAGCAAGGATTTCTTGGTGTTATTTGGCAGCGTTGGTGGCAATCACTTCCGGTGGAGTAGCTCGTTGTTCAAACACTCTTTAATTTCGGTCCTTCCAGATACTCCATATCAGAATCGCTATGAGAAGAAGCCTACTGCCTCCATTTGGTTGGCATTCTAGAAGACTCACTATTGAACTCCACCAATCAAAGAAGTTGATTATCCTAAATCCAGGTACATATGCATCCATTTCTGCCTTTTGCCATATCAATTTCGCATTTTCACACTGGAACAGACAATGGTTTATTATTTCGTTTTCTTCCTGGCATAATGGGCATGTAGGAGGCGTGTTGGGAAACCTATGGTGGATGAGTTGCAAGACTGGAATTTTTTCATGGAGACATTTTCAGATAAAAATTGTGATCTTCTGAGGTGTGAGCAGTTTCTATAAATTGGACCAAATTCCTCTTTGTTGTATATACTCAGAACACAGCTCAATTAGTTCATGGTAGAACAGGTAAGAAATTCGAGGGGGTAGAATCCTGGAGCAAACTACTCATTGTTGTCTTGCCCCAACCCAAGGCCGTTAAGGTTGGTGAGGAGCATTGTTTTTAGGGGGGGAAGCGTGGTTGACAAGCCACTTCGAGGAAGCGACTGGAGTGCTTTCATCAAATGATGCATATCATATGGGCTGAGCCATTCCCATCCAAAGTGGTGGCCCGATTCGGCCTGGCCTGGTCGGGAAGAGATTCACATAGAGACTTTTGCTATCCGGGAATCTCTTTCTATGTTAGCTAGCGGGGGCGGGCTTTCCTATGATAGTCCCGCTGCGGCCTCTGTTGGTGGGAATATAGGCCGTCACGTCTCATCTTGACTTGGCTATACTTGTATGTAGCCAGCCATGTTAGCTTCACATGAGAGCCCTTTTTTGAAAGGCTAAAAAAAGGCACTCATCAGTCCCTTTCCTATTCAGCTTTGCCGCCTATTAAGAGAATAGGTCCCGTTCAGCCCGCCTTTATTCATCTATACCAGCTGCCACGCACGACCCAATAGGAACGATTTAAGCGCCCCTCTCTAGATAAGAAGCAGAACGCGCCATCACCTACAGCCCTTTCCTCTGCCGGGGACTTCCACGAAATGAAAACGGGCGGCATCGTCGTATGCTCGACATTGGTTGCCCTGGGTTAAATCCCGGAGCACTCCTATGGCCGATCTGTCACCCAACCCACTAAAAAACAAATAGGCTTGACCCCGTCCCGTTTGGAGAATGACCCTTATGGCATGGCTTAGTCAGTTATTCTCGCAGTTCAGATAAGATTCGGACCGCCACTTCTCTGAAAGCATGGTTCTTGCCTTCCTCTTTCCTCCCCCCTTGGAGCTCGTCCATTCGTTGGGTGATCCCTTGCTCTCACGTTCGAGTGTTTGCTCGTCGTTTAGGCCGGTGAGTG
>NW_026264929.1:50391-62891 GCF_000817695.3 Arachis duranensis | reverse complement strand
CATATGATGAGCCCAAACAAGAAATCCAAGAACACCTATACTGATCATGGCATAAACCATGCCTAGATACCCGAAGACCGGTTTTCCCGAAAAAGTCGAAACGATATGACTTATGATACCGGATCCAGGCAGAATGGGAATATACACCTCTGGATGACCGAAGAACCGAAAGAGATGCTGGTATAATATGGGGTCCCCCCCTCCTGCGGGATCAGAAAAGGTTGTATTAAAGTTTCGATCGGTTAATAACATTGTAATAGCCCCTGCCAGTACCGGAAGTGATAATAAGAGTGGGAATGCTGTTACTGGAACGGACCACACAAATAGGGGTGATCTATGCATAGTCATTCCAGGTCCACGCATGTTGGAGATAGTTGTTATAAAATTTATAGAACCTAAAATGGATGAAACACCAGATAGATGAAGACTAGAAATTGCTGAATCAACTGCTCCTCCAGAATGGCTGGTAATACCACTTAAGGGCGGATAGACCGTCCACCCAGTGCCGCTACCCACTTCTACTAAGGCTGAGCTTAATAGGAGCAAGAGACTTGGTGGCAACAACCAGAATGAAATATTATTTAATCGTGGAAATGCCATGTCAGGTGCACCTATCAGAATCGGAACAGACCAATTACCAGATCCACCTATCATCGCCGGCATAACCATAAAAAAGATCATTAAAAAAGCGTGAGCCGTTATTAAAACATTATAAAGTTGATGATTCCCACCAAGAATTTGATCGCCGGGTCGTGCTAATTCCATACGAATCAATACTGAGAAGCATGTGCCCATCACTCCAGCAATGGCACCGAAGATGAGATATAGAGTCCCTATATCCTTGTGGTTGGTGGAGAACAGCCATCGGACCGGATTTGTCATAAAATGGAGAATCTTTCGTTTCCTTCCTTATCAGAGAGGGGCCCCTTCTTAGGGAGCGGGGCTTTTTTCTTGAAAAAGGGGGAGTGAGAGGGTAAGGAAAGAGGGGTGGGGAAGGCACTAAAAAAAAAAAGGAAAGCCCTCACTTTATTGATGGGAAATTTGGATCCCCTTTTCCTCTCAACCCCTCCCCCCAGGTTCAGGAGAGGGTCAACGCAAGGATCTTACTTCGAAGCAACCGTCTTTTGACCTGAATCTGCCGCCTGGCGGAAGGGACGAGCTTAACGCCCTTGTGGCGGAGCTCGATCGAGTGGAAGAGGGGATTCGGCGCTTGACTGAATCCCCCGCCGACAGTCGCGAATTAGAACTGCGGCGCCTCGCAGAAGTTCTTGGAACACTTGACAGCCGGTTGGAGCAAGCCCGAGCCATGGACTCGGCTCGCGACCAAGCACTGGCCAGGCAGCGGGCGGAACTTAACGCCCAATTGGAACCATTTCTGCAAGGGGAGGTCCAGCTTGCTGCTCGAAGGCAGGCCCTTGCAGAAGCGGTTAATTCCCTTCAGCAACAGCTCCGGGCCCAAGACCAATTCCTTGGAGATTGGGGGTCGAGGAATCAACAACTATAGCTGCACGGGGTACGTTATGATCTATAAACCGTCCCTAACGTCAGATAGGATTTTGGTTGGCTTCGTCGGGAGGCTCGCGTAGTTTGTTACGTCAGCTCCAAAAGGATAAGTTGCGTTGGAATCGATAAAGTTCCGTGGAATTCATAATTGCATAAAAAAAAAGAAAAGGAGTCTTCAACCCTCTCAATCAATAGAGGCTAGATCGGACTAAGGAGAGAGACGGTTGAGTACGGAAGCGAAAGCGGGCTAGCTAAATGCCCGATGAGAAGGCCCTCTTGATCTTCTGGCCATTTCTTCCCATTTGTTCGTTGGAATGCTTGTTCTCCATTAATTTTATTATTAATTTCATTAGATTTACCAAAACAACAATAATTGCGGATCCAATCACAAAATTGTTTTATCATACCTTCTCATGAACATAGTGATCCGCTTTACTGAAGAAAGACTTTTGTTTGTCGGAAATTGCCGGTTGGTTTATCCGGACATGGGAGAAAGATGCACAAACGAAAGAAATAGGAAACAGCATTTCATTTCATACGCAATTCCTCGATCCAATCTCGCACTTGGTCTGATCCTCTTTATTGATGGTCTTAAACCTGAGGTCCGACGTGATGTCATCTCCCAGTCTCCTACTTCCTTGGTACGAGCTGCATCACTGGCTCGTTCATTTGACGAGCGCTACCTGTTACAGAGTTCGGTTGCACGATAAAAAGCAAGGGTGCCTTCCTCATCGATGCGGACCTCTCCGTCCAATTCATCTTCTCCTTCACTTACGTCAACTAAATCTGCATTGCCGCCTCTCCTTCCGTCTCCTCCAACTAAGCCTCTGCCACCAGTGAAGAAATTGTCGGCAGCAGAAATGCAACTGCGACGGGAAAAGGGGTTGTGCTTTACTTGCGACGATAAATTCTCGTGGAAGCACAAATGTCCGAATCGCCAATACATGATTCTGCAGGTGGATGAACCGGATGGCGATGTTTCCTCCTCTGTTGTCGCCGAACCTGTTCCACCTTCCGTCGGATGATTCTCCAACTTTGCATCATTTGTCATTACAAGCTTATCATGGCACTTCTGGCAAATGTACTATCTACTTTTCTGGGTCGATTGCAGGCACCACCGTGCGCATTCTTCTCGATGGTGGCAGTTCTGACAACTTCATTCAGCCTCGAATTGCTCACTATCTGAAGTAGCCAATTGAACCGGTTCCCAACTTAAAAGCAATGGTTGGCAGTGGACAAAGGTTACCTATTGAAGGTCTCATTCATAACTTGGACATTTGCATACAGGGACATCATTTATTCCTCGGTGTCTTTGTTATGCCCTTAGCCGGTTCTGATGTTGTCATGGGCGCTTCGTGGCTCTCAACTCTTGGAGCCCATATAGCTTATTATAGTACAGCATCTTTGAAATTTGACCTTAATGTTTCGTTCAATTACAAGGGGGAAAAAGTCCTCTACCCCTACTGAGGCACAATTCCATAACATCCAACGGTTCCAGGACACAGGTGCGATTGCTGAAGCTTATACATTGACATATTTTGCACTTGACTTGGAATCCGACCCTCTGTCTTCTCTTCCAGAGTCTACACCCTCTGATTTACGTGCCATCCTAACTCGTTATCGGCAGGTCCTTGACACTCCTAAGGGCTTACCAATGCCCCGGCCACATTTCAATCGTTGATGAATTCGGTTTTCCGAGATTTGCTCCGAAAGTGCGTCTTGATATTTTTCGATGATATATTAGTGTTTAGCAAGTCTTGGCCACTGCATTTGGATCACTTGTCCCTCGTTTTGGATCGTCTACAGGCCCATTCTCTCTATGCCAAACCTTCTAAGTACTCCTTTGGACAGACCAAGATAGAGTCTTTGGGCCATGTCGTGTCCGGTTCTGGTGTTGAAATGGACCAACAAAACAAAAGGTGGCAACTGTTTTGGCTTGGCCTACTCCAACTACTAGAACTCTACTTAGGGGATTTTTTGGCCTCACCAGTTATTACCGGCCTTTCATACTAGGCTATGCTCAACTTGCAGGCCCACTCACGACTTTATTACAGAAGGACAAGTTTTCTTGGACTGATGCGGCCCAACATTCTTTTGACGCATTGAAGCTGGCTATGACTCGGGCGCCCGTTCTTGCTTTACCCGACTTTCAGAAACCGTTTGTTGTCGAGACTGATGCATCAGGGTGTGGCATCGGCGCAGTCCTCAGTCAAGACGGCCATCCAATCGCCTATTTTCGAAGAAGCTCTCGCCACGAATGCAATCGAAGTCAGCTTATGTTCGGGAACTCCACGCTATCTCTGAAGCCGTTGCCAAATTCAGACACTACTTGCTTGGACATTTTTTTATCATTCGTACAGATCACAAAAGTTTAAAGCACCTTTCCGAGCAAGTTATTCAAAGGCCAGAACAGGCTACCGAAGCTCATGGGATTTCACTATTCCATCGAATACAAAGCCGGTAAAACGAATCAAGCTGCCGATGCTTTATCACGGGTTTGTTACATGGCACTGACTGTCTCCCATTTTACCTTCGTGGATAACATTTATGCCGCCGTTCGCTCTTCTGTTCCGTTGCAGCTGTTCCGTGAACGCCTTTCTCAAGATCCTGGGGCCTCGGAGGGGTTTTCGATAAAACAGGGGTTGTTATTTTACCATGACCGGCTAGTTTTGTCTGAGGACAATCCAGAGTTACTTCAAACCGTTATTCGCGAATTTCACACCACTCCGGTTGGTGGTCATGCTGGCGTCTTACGCACCTTCCATCGCATAGCGGCTCAGTTCTATTGGAAAGGCATGCGTCAGGATATTCAACGGTTTATTCAGTCTTGTATGGTTTGTCAGCGCGCCAAGTCCTCTCAACTGCACCCTGCTGGGTTATTGTGCCCCCTACCTCTTCCTTCTCAGATATGGGAGGACGTTGCAATGGACTTTATTACGGGACATCCACCATCGCGCGGCTTCACGGTTATAATAGTTGTGGTTGACCGTTTGTCAAAATACGGCCATTTTGCACCCCATCGAGCTAATTACACGAGTTCCCAAGTTGCTGAGACTTTTGTTTCCACTATAGTGAAACTCCATGGCGGGCTATTGTTTCTGATCGTGATAAAGCTTTCACAAGTGCTTTTTGGAAACATTTATGTAAGCTTCATGGTACGTACTACTTTGAATATGAGCTCGTCGTACCACCCGCAAACGGAGGCTTTAAATAAATGTTTGGAGCTGTACCTACGTTGCTTCGTTCATGAGACTCCGCGTTTATGGGTTTCCTACTTGCCTTGGGCTGAGTATTGTTACAACTCGTCCTTCCAGACTTCCATTGGTATGACTCCATTCAGAGCTGTGTATGGTCGTGACCCCCCTGTTCTTCTTAAGTTTCATCCGGACGATGGGGTCCCTTCAGAATTGGAGCAACTGTTAAGAGATCGAGATGCAATACTTTCTCTCCTTAAGCGTAATTTACAGAATGCTCAGACTCGTATGAAACGCTACGCGGATACCAAGCGAAGGGAACTTCATGCCTACCTTGCTTTAAAGCGATATAGAGATAGAGTGATTTATAGTGCTAGGAATGATGAAAATCTCTGTTCTGTTGTCTTTCAGTTCTGAGTTTGACCTTGGTTTAAATGTTATTCGTTCTTTTCATTTCCTGTAAGATTAAAAAAATGTAATTCTTTGTAATTAAACATAATCTCTATCTCTTCCTATCGAGAAGTTCTTTACTTGGAAAGTCAGCATTTGCCATACTTGACTGCGGGTTCACTCCCTTCCTTCTTAGTCTAGCCCAGACCTTTCTAATACATAAGATGTCATAAATACAGAATAAGACTAGGAATCTCGATTAGAAGACTTGCTCCCTACCGGCTACCTGTGACTGGCTGAGAGATTGATTTTCCTTGTACCGCTTTCGGAAATAGAATGGAATCTGGGATCAAAGGAGATTAGGGGATGAGTTCGCACCCACATTCTCTCATAGAGTAGCGACCATAGTGACTAATTGGCAAGGAAGACGCTTGGGGAAAACTCCCTTCATCTAAAAGGAAGGGGTGGCGGATGCTCTTGATTGAAACCCGAAATCCATGCTTTTCCGAACCAGAATCGAAGAGAAAACAAAGTGAACGAAAACTGGTGCGCGTAGAAACGAGAAGTAGACCGAAAGGCCCCAAGAAGGGAAAGGCCCTCAACCCCCACAGCAGAATCTAAAGTCGTTGTTTACCTGCCGCAAGACCTAGAAAAGAGATAGAACAGGGCAGCTGCCCTAGGAATGGAAATTGAGTCACCGAGATCGGTACGGTACGTAGCATAGGACCTCGGAAAGAACTCGTCTTTGTTCTGATGACGCTAAGAAGACCTTGAAAAGCCATAAGACGGATAAGATTGCGACAGGTAATGACGAATCAATCAAGCCAGGACCTTGTCCCCTTCCAGTGCCCCGGAGGCATTCATTCTAAGAAGTACACTGGGAGTTTACCTGTTCTTTTCAAAGAGAGGGCAGATTGAATCCTTGTGAATCGAAGAGGAACGAAGTCCCTTGAAACGATGCGGGTTAGCCGGGAGGAGATCAAATAGAAAAGTGGACGATTCCAGGTCAGAGACCGAAGCAAGGTTGACATCCTTGATGGATACCCCTTTATCCCTTAGCGAGTATAAAAAAAGTGATCCTAAGCGCACTCATTTTCCAAATAATTAATGCTATCTGTAGACAGTTTCACCCTGAGATCGATGATGGCACCTTGGATCCCTTGTGGTACTCATCTGGCTGCCCCTTTTTGGAATGGGATTTCTCGCTTGTTCCGTTCAAACCAACTTGTGGAACAAGAATTCCAGGAATTAGACCACCTTATTGGGAGGAATCCTTCTCTCCAAGGAATTGATTCCCCTCCTTTAAAGACTTTCCTAAGGACTATTCTTAGGGGGAAGGATGCAGCCGCAGCGGTGGACAGCGCCAAAGAGAAAAGACGTAACAAGGTATTCAGACCACACTTCACACAAACCAACTGAACGTTTCCCAAGAGCTAGTGCTCTGATACCATGAAAGAGTTGAAAATACTTTGAGCAGATTGGGTGAACATTGAACAAGGCAAAGTAATGGTCTATTCATCCCCCAGCAGTTCCTTTCCCAGTTCCCATTCAACATTCATAGTATTATCCCGCTTCAACCAGCTGCTTTGCGGACTGCTCTTGCTCTTACTGCTGCTTCCTGCTTCTGACTACTTGCCTTTCCCTCACCGTCACTGCCTTCCCGCTTGATATCCCTCCTTATTTATATCGTGCAATTAAAGGGAACGAGACTGGAAAGCCCAAACTGAGCCCGGCGGGCAAATGCTTACCAATACCGAAGCCGTTCCGCTCGTCCCTCTTTCGAGGGCTTCACTCTCCTTGAAGAAAGCAAGTTTGCGGTTACGTAGATGATAACCGGCCTATACGAACGTTTGTTTGTTGGAATCTTCTTCTGTCAGAATCTTTTGGGAAGCCTTGGTGGTCTCATATTATCATTATCATTAATAGTTTAGAAAGAAAGCGATTCCTACAAGGAAAGGCATCTCGACTGCTTCCAAAATCAGGTCATCGACCAGTAATGCGACTTGTAGAAGACTCCCTACCTAGCGGAGTTGGCACTAATAAGGAGAGCAGAAAGCAGCTACCGGCCATCAGGAGATCCACGACTTTAAGATCCGCATGCAAGGGAAGATCCGCTTATTCTTTGAGATGACAAAGCTCCCCACTAGACGCAAATTGCCGAATCAACACCAGGCAGTATAGGAGTGCTTTCTTTGATCGGCGTTCCCCAGACCAGAACTGAAAGGACATACCAGCCCCCGAAGGATTATCGGGCATTCCTTCATGTCGGGAGGAGGTACCGGTTGGAGGAGAAGATAAGGACAGCTTTCTTTCTTCCATTCCACTCTTGCTCCAATCCCAATAGGATAAATAGAGCTAGCACTTGCTATAAGGGCTTCTGACTCGCCTGTAACTGGCTGCAAGGAAACTAAAAAAGCTTTATATATTCAAATATATAATAAATATGTGCTCCTCCCCTCTTCTCTGTTGAGTTCATCTCGTAGAGGGGAGCTATAGTTCAATAGTATAGGTATTTATCCTTATAAGAGGGAGGGCGTGCTAAAGCCATGAATTTGATGAAGCTAATGGGCGAGGGGAATCAGTTGCTTTTATTGATGACAGGTTTCCGAGAGGACATCCAAATCTGTCTTGGCTTCTCCTTGGGCTTAGTTCTGTTTGTTCGTTCGCCTTTGATGATATTTCTATTAGGAAATAGATCATAAGTCCCCCGACTATCTGATTCTAGGGGCTCTGAAAGGTGTAGCGATGCACCCGTTCGAATGGTCGCGTCTCAGAAGATAGAAGTGGGTGCAATCAGTGTCTACGTGCCTTCCTGCTTAAAGAGAGATTCTAGTGCCTTATGGCCTTACCGGATCTTGCTAACATTAGAGACTCTACTTACTGAGTTGCCTACCCTCCGATCAGGGTCTTGAAGCCCTACAGTTACTGAACTCTATATCTCTGGAACTGAAAGAGGGTCAACCGGGTCATGACTTTCGAGCTGGGAAAAGTAAGGCATTTTCCTACTCTGAATCTCTATCTCGAACCACAGAAAGCGTAGTCACAAGAACTGAAAACAGCACCTTCCATAGTGAGTAAAATCTCTTTCTTCTTAAGCAATCATATCTTTCGAACCCAACAACTCATGGGGTTTCTTGTTCAATCGTCTGAACTAGCTAATTTAGGATTGGAGCTATGGCTGCCGATGAAAGATTTGACTCATGAGACCTGATGAAGAAGATGTTTAGGAACCCCTTAGGATAGATCCCCAAACTCTCTCCACCCAGGGGAGACCTCTTTCTTATAGAGTGGAGCCTCCCTAATACCATTCCCTTGCCCAACTCCTGAAAGACATAGTTGATTTCTAAGCCGCACCCACAATTCCTAAACGGATCTCAGGCCAGTAGGATCAAAGGATAAGAGATGCATTTCTTTACAGACCTATCTTTGCTAGCTCATGAAGTCAGAGCTGCCTTCCTTCCACTCACGGTACACCTAATATCGTAATGGCTGGTGAAAAGGCTAGTTCAACTAGACCTGTAATCAAAGGCTTCCAAGACCTTACCACCGGAGTTTATGAGTGCAGCAAGGAAAGAAGCCTATAAGCTATGTAAGCTAATATGAGGAGAGCGCTTTCTCCCCGGTGAAAGATCAATCAATTGGCTCACTCGATCTGGAATGGAACCGGAGAATATGAAATGGGCTCTCGACCCCGGCCTTGCTTTTTTTACCTGTCTTATCGTATCGAATAAGGCTAGCCTATCTCGGTGTCTGGTACCGAAAGATTAAATCGGGCAGCTCAAAACCAGCCCAACCTCTTCATGGTCACATCCCTTTTCTGACGCTTTTCGTCTTGTTGCATGTGCCTTACGGTATCCAAATCCAGTCCTCTCTGCTTCCTATGATTGAAGTGAAGATCTGCAATAGACTGTCTGCTTTCCTTGGTAAGAAAATCCATAAAGAATCCCTTTTTAATAGAACTGAGGACTAGAGGCCTCCCCAATTGAGAGGATAAAGTCTGTGATTCAAAAACCAAACCAGTTGTGAAAGCTGGGTCGGATAGGCAATCAACATGATTGGTCCCAGTTTAAGTAGTTGGATTTGAGTGCATCGGATAAGCGAAAGCTAGCAGTAGATCGATAAAAGAAATCATACGGATTGCAACCTACAGATGAAGCAGATGAAGAATCAGCTTCATTGTTCCCACCATATATTATCATCCAAGAATAAGAATTATATATAATAAGAGTAAGAATCAATCGTTCAGTGATCGCTACGCTTGATTGATTGGGGCGGGCTACTCACACTGTTTTGGCTAAAAACCCATTTTCTTGCTGTTCCTCACAGTTTACCTACTCCAAACACGAAAGTAAAGACCACAAAATCTGTCTACATAGCTCCCTTTGTTTAAAGTGTGGAGCTTCGCGGGGATCGTACGTCAGCATCGGCCTATAGACTGCCTTAGACCGGAGTGCCTTCCCCCTTCTAAATGGGGGTGGGTGCAGGTGAATCTCTCAGCTTCTGTTCGTTCTGTCTCTCCTCGGCGCCTCTTCCCTTTGCAAGGTCCATAAGCAGGACCCTTCGAATCGAATTTCGGGGATTCCCTTCTTTCGATCTACTTCCTTGGCTAAGTACTCGAATAGCTTTGGTGCCTGTAGCCAACTTCGGAAATCAAATAAATGTATTTATATAGGGTAGGGCGATTGAACTTTTCTTTTAGAAAGCAAACTAAACCCCGTGAACAATACAGGCGTACGTAGGGCACACTTTGACTAGAGCCTTTACCGGACCGCTTTTCCGGAATCTCAATGTTGCCCCACCAAAGAAAACCCAATGCCAATCGCTGATCTGTTAGTGGACAGAGCTTATGGGCAATAAATTCTGTCATTCATGGCCTTAGCGTACATGCACTTAGGTTAGAACCTTCTTTTCATCTCCAAAGAGGACGAGGCGTTCCGTTGTCCGGGTGCTGTTGGACGGACTATTCTGCTGGCAGGCGATGCCCTTCGGTCTGAATAACGCTATAGTTACCTACCGGCGAGCAATGAACCTCATCTTCCATTACTTTATTGTCAACATCGTAGAGGTGGTGTATGTATATTGACGATGTAGTTGTGAAGCAGAAAGGAGCTGGCCCTCGGGTTATTTGTCAGATCTCAAGACAGTGTTTGAGCGCGAGAACACGGCTTGAAGATGAACCCGTAAAAATGTGCATTTGGCGTAACAGCAGGAAACTGCCTTTAGTGCACAACAGAGGGGTTGAAATTGACAAGAAGAAATCGGGCCTGGCCTGAAGTTGAAGAATGCCTCTCACACAGATGGACAGCAAAGAAGGCCTTCTAAGGCGAGGCGGACTCTGGCTCTTTCATTTGTAAGAGTCCTCCTCAGGCACGAGATTGTCCGATGAAGGAGAAACTTGCTGGTTGCCGAGGACAAGAGGGAAGAACCCCTTCAAATAGGGTGAATCCGTTACAGTTGCGGAAAGCGATCACCCATGAGAAGCCTACGTCTGCTGGGCTTATGTATGTTGAGATAGTGTTGAATGAGATGGCCACTCCGCTCGTGCGATGGTCGATACCGGCGCCACGAGACGAGGCTACTTCCATCCAAGGGAAAAGTCAAGCCCCGGTAAGCAAGCCATGATCATGATAAGAGGGAGAAGACTATTCATTCATCGTCATGAAAGGCAAATAAAAGGCTTTAGCAGCCCATTCTTGAACACGAACACGAACCCTGATCCTAGTACTATACTAGTGGGTAGGGCTTATTATGGAATAGGAAAAGAAACCCCGGGAGGTCCCCCGTGTTTAATAGCATATCCAGTTTCTGCCTGGTTTGCTCTTTCTTTGCCGCGGACCAATGTGAGAAGCCCTATTAAGTGACTGATTGTGTTGAGTCGGATACCTCTTTCGAACGTCTTACTAAATGGACTTCGTTCCTTGAAAGCGCTCTCTGCTTGATCTGGCACTACTACTAGAAATTCGGGTGATAGACGAAGGCGTTGCGTTGGTCCATCGGTGCCTTAGGGGCAATCGCGCCAGTGTATAAAAAGACATTTGCAATTTTTACAGTAGCGAGGAGACAATAAATTAGGATTCCGGCGGCTTTTGCCACTTATGATCAGTGTTCACAAGAGCGAGACGGTTCAATGTCTTACACAATGTTCAAGCAGCATTCTTGCCGGAAGGATTTTTTAGGAAGCCCGGACACCTACCGAACATCCCTGAAGGATGGAACAACATGATGAAGAAGGCGGCGAAAGAAAGTATAGAGGAAAATCTGGGAAGAGAACAAGGAGATCTCTGAAAAGGGGAGGCAAGGAAGTAGTAGAAATGTTGAAGAGGAGACAACCCGCTCTTGAACTTAAGACTATGCGCGTCGCGTGCTCGATCTAGCAATTGTTTTGATGAACTGAACTTTCATTAAAAAAGAAAGAAGAGAAAGGGAGTTGGCGCCTACATAACAGGTTGCTTGCTTACCAAGCCATCCTGGCTTTTCGCTCCTCCAGTTCGATTATTATTATTTTATTGACTTATTATTATAAAAACAACTCACTATCAAAATGAAAGACGATCGATTATCAACCCAAGAAGATAGAGAGTCCCACATACGAAAAAGGGTCACAAATAGAGTTGAACCAAGTAACATTGCAAAGGCATAATGATAGTAGGGTCGGGATATCCCCGCCCTCCGAACCGGACGTGAAGGTCTCCCCTCATCCGGCTCTCTGCAGGGGAATCCCCACTCACAGCTTCCCCTAATATCCTCCCTTTACCACATCATGGGGGTTTACAGGGGATCCCAGAGGCTCGCTCGGAAAGGCTGCTATACCATACCTTTTGACTCAACTCTACTCTAGTAGTCACTGGACTCACTATAGTAGTCCGTCCGGCTGCTCTTGCTGAAATCATTACTCTTCATTCTCCCGTGCTCTAGCAATTGCGCTCCCTAGACCACTACCATGTAGTTAGGTAGAGACAATCAATCCGTAGTGACGGGAATCTGGGGATCCCTATCCATATCCTAAATGAATAATATATATAAGCTGCTACCTTTCTCTCACTCAATAGATGTATCTGGTCTGGTACGGTACAATACGAGACGATGGAATGCAATGGGATGGATGGTAGAGGGCTGCCTGCGCCCAAAAGCGATGATTCACTTGTCCCCTTGTCCATAGGGACCTCGTGGCATACAACCGAAACGACTCCCGCTATATAGCCGCCCCTATCTCTCTTTCTTTTTACAGCCTCGTGGACGGACTAAAGAAGGGAAGTTACAGAACGGGGCGGTGAAGGCTCGAGAAGTAGACAGCAAGCTTTTCTCAGCCCCCTAACCTTTCTATTATTAAAGCGCTAGCGCGCCCCTATCTCTAATCTAAAGGGGCGTAAGCACTTCACTCGCTAGGGGATGGGATTCATTCACTTGCATTCC
>NW_026264929.1:0-32334 GCF_000817695.3 Arachis duranensis | reverse complement strand
ATCCAAGATCTTCCCATTTTCGGTGTTGGCCATTCTTTGGGATCAGTTGTCCACCTTCTGATAGGTATGTTTGAGATCTTCTGCCAAAGTTGAGCATGTATATTTAAATTGATTTAGTGGGTTAAAATAATCTGGTAATGAACTAGCATAGAATTTGGCAGCAAAGTCATCCGTTGGGGTTTAGTTTCAATTGACTAACCTGAGTGGTTTACTTGCTCTTATGTATCACATTGCAGAGGACAGTTGAAGAGGGAATGGAGGTGGTGCAAGCGTGTAAACAACGAATGATTTCGGGTGCCCTGACTGATCAAGAGGTTCTATGCAAGCGCATAAATGTTTAAAGGAGTTTTATGATTGAATTGTTAGGTTTACAAGTTTGGATTAAGTTGGAATTTTTTGAATTTACATATGGATTATTACTATGTAATTAAAACTTGTAGAATTCAACTTTTGAAATACATTGTTGCTATTTTTGTAAAACTTGTGGGATTGAATTTGGATTTGTTGAAAAACAATGTCATTTATGAAGAATTCAACTTTTGATAATAGAAATTTTGATATTGGAAAGATTATGACCGTTTAAAACAGTCATTAAATATAAGAAAAAACTGTCACAGGAATAAATAACTTAGTAACGGTTTTAAATTGAAAACTGTCACTAAAAATATTGTGACAGTTTAAATAATCACTAAATATGCCTAAAAATTGTCATAAGAACTATTAACTTAGTGACGATTTAAATAGTCACTAAATATGCCTAAAAACTGTCACAGGATTTAATAATTTAACGACAGTTTCAAAACGTCGCGAAATACAGTATAAAAAACACCTTTACAAGTGTTACAAATTAGTGACGGTTTTATATTTTAAAAACCGTCACAAACAATTTAGCGACACTCCTTACCAACGGTGGTCCAAAACCGTCACTATGACAGCTGGCGACGCTCACATCTATGACGCTTTTTTTAACCGTCGCAAAACCATTTAGTGACAGCTAAAACCGTCACCAAGTATTAAAAAAAACCGTCGTCAAAATAATGTTTTGTTGTAGTGACTATTGATGTGGTCACGCAATTAATATAAAATAATTATCTTTAGGTTTAATTATTCTATTAATCTCTATAGTTTCGTAAAATTTTTAATTAGATCTCTATATTTTTTCTTTTTAATTGAGTCCTTACACTAATTTATTTTTAATTAGATCTCTACACTTTTTTTTTCCTTTTATTTGGGTCCCTGCACTAATTTTTTTTTTAATTAGATCCCTATACAATTAAGCTAATTACTATCAAGAAGGACCTAATTGATGAAAAAAATTGGTACACGAACCCAATTAAAAAGAAAAAAAATATAAAGATCTAATTAAAAATTTCGCAAAACTATAGAAATAAACAGAATAATTAAACCTTGTTTTTATTAATATGACATTATATTGCTCAAATATGTTAAAATTTATAAATGTATTTCTCAAATTGAGACTTGATGCTTTTAATTTATTTGTTTTTGTGCCATTAATGTTTAGATAAATAAATTACATAGTTTAAATTCTGAAAGTAATAATGCATCTTTCATCCACCAAATTCGACATTATCATCACATGCAACCAAATTGAATCCGAACTTACAAATGGAAGATTTCTCAAATGGTTCAAAACTAAGAAACAAAGCGTGATCGAGAACTTTTTGATAGGTACCAACATGCTAAAGTTAAAAGAAAAGTATTCGATTTCTGTTTTTTTTTTATGAAAAATAACGTGATTTTTTATGAAAAAAAAAGTCACTTTGATCTTTGTTTTTTATTTTCGTGAGACAACGGGTTCTTCTGTAAGTTTCGTCGTCAAGTACTGATAGAAATTGTTAATTTGGAACATTAAACTAGTGAAGTAGACGTTAAGTGTCGATATAGATAGTTAAAAAAAGATAGGAATTGATTTGTCCCTAAATTCATATTCGTCCGGGACTTATTTGTTTCTATTCATTTAGGCAAAACAATATTGTTTTAACATTAAATTGATCAGGAATTTATTTGTTAAAGACCTATTTATCTTAAAAAATTCTTGATATAATATTTTTTCAAATTATTCTTTTATCGCTGTGATATTTATTATATTAGTATTTTTTCCCAATAAATTTTTGTTTATGGTATAATAAATATAAACTAATTAATAATACTTGATACATCATTATTATAAATATTAAAAAAATAAAAAAATGATTGAAAATATTAAATAGTAAACCTAATTATTTTACTAACTCTGTAAAATTGATATTTGTCAAACTTTTTTATATTTTATGAATAAGTATTTCTCTCTCTCTTAATTATCAATTTTTTATTCTTATTTTTATTCACTTGTTTAGTTTTATATTTTTTTATTTTCTCAAATTCTCTATATTTTTTAAAAACTTACAAATATGAAATAATAATTTATATATGGCTAAAATAATAATTGTGTCAACCGTCCTCCCTCAAAATCTTGGACCATTCGGTGCATAAACAATATGCAAAGAATGATTCTCAACATATCAGCATACCATTCAATTGTGGTTGACAAATATTTAGAAGAACAATAGCATACTCTGGATGTAAATGAAGTCATAAAAAAAAAAAAGAATTTGAGTACCTCAGAATCTTGTAGTTTGTGGTCATCATAAACTTGTCAAAAAACAAATGATTTGGAACTATTTCAGAAGGAATTACTTTGTTTATTGGATTTCATGGCTTAAAATCTATCATACAATCATTTGGAAGGGAAGATTCCTGAGATGATGGATGATATGAAATCACTTGAATCTTATAATGTCTCCAATAACCAACTTTCAGACACAATTCCTATTTCCTAATAGCATGTCAGCTATAACTTCATTAAACCATTTAAACTTATCACATAATAACTTGTCAGGTTTTTTTGTCAAAAAATTGTTCTAGTAATAGTTCAACTCAAATTCCAATACTAGAGGATTTGATGAAGAAAATGGCATGAGGGATAAGTTGAAAAAATGGAAATTTTACTTTGGTAATTGCAGTTGGCTTTGCAATTGAATTTTAGAGTTATTGGGGTTTTGTTTCTCAAAAAGAAGTGGAGGCATTTTTACTTCAAATCAGTAGAAGATGTTGCAGATTGAATTTATGTTAAAGTTGTAATAAAAGTGGCAAAACTAAAGAAGTATAATGCAAAAAATTATCAGATTTATATTCATGGTTGATTGTATGTTTTGTTATGCTATCTTTTTTTTCAACTTAATTTTTCATTTGATTAAAACTTAGGCTAAGTTTAGTATTTACTTTCTTGTAATCATTCTTCTTTTTATCGAGAATATGTTGTATGACTTGTATCTGTTTTTTTTTAACAAATTTGATGTGAAATAATAAAAGGCAGATTATACTTTGAAGTTTGAACACTAGTGAGTGTTTCTAGAAAAAATTTTAAATTTTACAAAAAAAAAATTAGTAAAATTATTTGGACTATACTATGTCCTATATGAATAGCAAAATAATTATTTTTGTTTAAAATAGTTTGAGATAAAACATGCACACTGTGGTCATTCACTCATTCAAATTTTCACGAGAAAAGAAGTTTTCGTCATACGCAGATCTGCTAAATTTCCACAAAGTGAATTTATAATATAATTTTATATGTGGTCAATTTAAATTGGCTTTTTTTAAAAGTACTTATTTTTTTATCTTTTTAAAAAGATCATTTTTTAACAGACAAAAATTATTTAATATTTAGATAATTTTTTTTAAAAATTAATATTAAAAACATCTTTTGTTTTTGCTCTTTTTAAAAGTAAGATATTGCTAATTTTTAAAAAACCTAAATAATTTATTTTTTTAATAAAAATATTTTTTTTAAGACGTATTCAAATATGTTTTAAATTGAATAAAAATATTTATTAAAAAAAAGTACTTTTTCACTAAAAAAACTAATCCAAACTATCATATATTTTGAGTTTAATTTTGATGTACTGGTGTCAAATATTTTACATGTAATTATAATCATTCTCCTAGATGACCATTGATACAGTCAATATAAAAAGGTAGTTATTTTTATTAATGTGACATTATGTGATTAGATGCAGTATAAAACGATTTTACCAACAGTGGATCAGAATTAAATTCATATTCTATTTATATAAGAACTTAAAATTAGAAAAAAAAAACCCTAAAAATAATACTAGAAAGAAGGACTACGACTGGTATATATGACAAATGCTCCAAGACTCAAGTATAGTATAAGTATAGTTCCTACTTCTTATTTAGATCCCCTCATTTTTTCCGTTGTGATTTTTCATATTCATATAACTTTCCAGATTTTGCTTTCGTTCATACCTATACTCCCAAAGAAAAAAAAGACCCATAAATGCTAAAACAATGTTTCCTCTGTTTTCTTGATAATTTAGTTTTAATTGCTTCAATTGGACTAACAAGTAGTGTTATATACTGCCAATTCCCATTGCTTCAATATTGAGAACTTCTTTCTATAATTAATGGTTATTTCTGAATTAGGCTCGTGTTGATGGCTGATTGTATGTTTTGTTTTGCTACCTTTCATTTTCCATTTGAATAAGGCTTGGGCTAAGTTTTGTATTTGCTTTGTTATAAATTATAATCAATTTTCTCTTTTTGTGGAGAATATGTTGCATCTCGTTCTTGTTATGAATTTTTACAAATTTGGTGTGAAATTAGACAAGGCATCTCATCCTATGAACACTGGTAAGTTTTTGTAGAAAAAAAAATGCATAAAGTGAACTTATAATATAATCATCGATTCTATTTATATAAAAAACTAAAAATAATACTAGAAAATAAGAGAGTCTTGCTATTGAGTGTCCTAAGAATAATTTTTAATGATACTTAAATAAAATTTTTGAATATAAAAAGTAATGCAAATGTAAATTCTTTTTAAGTTTTTTATTTTTTTTTTCTAATCGATGCCCTTAAAACACTATTTAACTAAATCCAATACGAAATTGATCCAACAGTATATGGTTCTTCTAAATCTAGTAATATAATCATTTTTCTCTATTATTTGATTTATGATAGATAACTAATATGATACTGTACGAGGGTATAGTGAATTATATTGTTCTTAATATCATTTGGCTGAACCTACTACTGGAAGTTGTCATCAAAAACATATTCTGTGAGAGAAAATGGTAAGCAAAAGAAAACAACATGCAGGAACATCGCTATTAGTAAACTCTATAGCTTGAATATAAGATGCATGTATCTGTTCCAGTGTTACTAAAATCTCCGTCATGGCAGGCTTTCAATCATTTATTGCTAAAATATGGTCTTGAACAGCCCAGTAGAGAGAAAAAATCTGGTTGGTAGGATGCACACGTGAGAGAGTTTTTAAAATGGAATAAATTAAACCCAAAAATTGATGTGTCTAGATTTTGAGAGGTCAAAAATTTAAATATTTTTAAATTCTTAGAAATTTAAATGTTTACGAACCAAAAAATTAGAAATCAATGTCTTTTTCTCAAATTTTAAAATTTTGAGATATGCAAATTTTCAGACTCATCACATTTTTGTTTAAGCAGATTTATTTTCCATGTCTATATGATGTACGTAATAATTTTTTTGTAGAATAATTCTGGTATTAAATATGAGATGGATGAGTAGAGACTACATGTAGTTGGTTGGACATTCATGTGGTTGAAATAGTCATACAATACTTGATAAAAGACAAAAAGTACAAAGATACCTGGTAGTACTAAGAACATCGTTATTTTACATAGTACATTGGAACATGTAATAATTTTTCAATAGGTTAATTTTTGTTTTATATAACTACAACAGTCCCTTCTTGTTTATGAAACAGTAACACAAACTTGTTTTAGTGAGTGTCCAATACTAAATTTGACTATGTATTAGTACTATCATGTTATTATTTTAGGGTAGAAAAATAAAATAATTTAAATAATATATTCTATATTAGATATTGAATATAAAAATATATTGACTTACTTTTTTAGTACTCTTTGTTACACTTGCTTTTTTTAAGGTTTAAAAAGGAAAAAATAAATATTTCTAAATTTTAAGTTATTAAAATATTATTTTATTTTAATTTAAAAGTGGTTAAAGTATTTTGAGTTGAACAAATCATTTTAAATTGCATTTGCATTTTAGCATAGAAAGAATAACTTAAAAAATTGATATACATTTTTGAAAATTTAACTATACAAAATCTTTCTCGTTTACAAAAGTTTAAAACCAAACTAAAGTCACGTCTAGATTTCTCTTTAGTTTGTAGCAGATGATAAGAGTAGTCGGCATAATTAAGCATTTTTTAGTAAATAGTGTAACTAATTTTATATTGTCTTATTAATGAGAGAGTTTTTATTTTTTTTCAAAAAGACATTCAATTTATTTTATTCATCAGGGAAAAAAATAAATATTGTCCAAAGTGAAGGACATAAGCGGACAAAAGGTGAGATAAAATAATTAAGTAAACTAAGAAAAAATGGAAAAGTATAACAAACACGGAGCTAGCGTTGAGGACGCAGCAAACGAGCAAGGATTTCTTGGTGTTATTTGGCAGCGTTGGTGGCAATCACTTCCGGTGGAGTAGCTCGTTGTTCAAACACTCTTTAATTTCGGTCCTTCCAGATACTCCATATCAGAATCGCTATGAGAAGAAGCCTACTGCCTCCATTTGGTTGGCATTCTAGAAGACTCACTATTGAACTCCACCAATCAAAGAAGTTGATTATCCTAAATCCAGGTACATATGCATCCATTTCTGCCTTTTGCCATATCAATTTCGCATTTTCACACTGGAACAGACAATGGTTTATTATTTCGTTTTCTTCCTGGCATAATGGGCATGTAGGAGGCGTGTTGGGAAACCTATGGTGGATGAGTTGCAAGACTGGAATTTTTTCATGGAGACATTTTCAGATAAAAATTGTGATCTTCTGAGGTGTGAGCAGTTTCTATAAATTGGACCAAATTCCTCTTTGTTGTATATACTCAGAACACAGCTCAATTAGTTCATGGTAGAACAGGTAAGAAATTCGAGGGGGTAGAATCCTGGAGCAAACTACTCATTGTTGTCTTGCCCCAACCCAAGGCCGTTAAGGTTGGTGAGGAGCATTGTTTTTAGGGGGGGAAGCGTGGTTGACAAGCCACTTCGAGGAAGCGACTGGAGTGCTTTCATCAAATGATGCATATCATATGGGCTGAGCCATTCCCATCCAAAGTGGTGGCCCGATTCGGCCTGGCCTGGTCGGGAAGAGATTCACATAGAGACTTTTGCTATCCGGGAATCTCTTTCTATGTTAGCTAGCGGGGGCGGGCTTTCCTATGATAGTCCCGCTGCGGCCTCTGTTGGTGGGAATATAGGCCGTCACGTCTCATCTTGACTTGGCTATACTTGTATGTAGCCAGCCATGTTAGCTTCACATGAGAGCCCTTTTTTGAAAGGCTAAAAAAAGGCACTCATCAGTCCCTTTCCTATTCAGCTTTGCCGCCTATTAAGAGAATAGGTCCCGTTCAGCCCGCCTTTATTCATCTATACCAGCTGCCACGCACGACCCAATAGGAACGATTTAAGCGCCCCTCTCTAGATAAGAAGCAGAACGCGCCATCACCTACAGCCCTTTCCTCTGCCGGGGACTTCCACGAAATGAAAACGGGCGGCATCGTCGTATGCTCGACATTGGTTGCCCTGGGTTAAATCCCGGAGCACTCCTATGGCCGATCTGTCACCCAACCCACTAAAAAACAAATAGGCTTGACCCCGTCCCGTTTGGAGAATGACCCTTATGGCATGGCTTAGTCAGTTATTCTCGCAGTTCAGATAAGATTCGGACCGCCACTTCTCTGAAAGCATGGTTCTTGCCTTCCTCTTTCCTCCCCCCTTGGAGCTCGTCCATTCGTTGGGTGATCCCTTGCTCTCACGTTCGAGTGTTTGCTCGTCGTTTAGGCCGGTGAGTGAGAATTCTGCTCATTGCAGTCACCTCCGGGGTTCTTCGCACCTGGATAGTACCAGGACCCTTGTGCCCCGGCCCTTGATCAGATAAATCCGCCCGTCCTATGACCAAAAACGAAAAATGAGCCTTGCGACGAGACGCGGACATTCCCCATGCTGCGGTTCCCTCCGGTCCGTTCCCGGGTTGGGTTAGGGGAACATCCGAGCGATTGCCTTCGCGGATCCAAACGCGCTCACAAGGCGCACAATAAGAATAAGACCAATAGAGACTTCATAAGAGACCATTTGAGCTGCAGATCGTAATGCTCCTAGAAAGGCATATTTCGAATATAGAGGAGTTAAAGTTCCCAACAATCAACGAATGGATCATAACCTTCTTTGAACCGTACGAGCGCGTCCTCTGTCACCCCCCCACCGCGCTTACGGCTCTATACCCCAACCCAACTTGCTCTGGCCCCTTACCTTACCTTAAGCCTCCCTTTCTATTCCTCGGTAAGCGGACCGTGGGAGCATGAGGGGGGGGCGGTATCCGCTTTTGACTGATAGAAAGCATCTATCTTTTGTCCCTCCTGACCGAACCCGAAAAGAATCACTTTATGCCACTTTGTACACTTTAGTGTAGGCACCTTCTTGAAACGTGCCAAGCTGTGGAAGAGAGGTGCCAGGGGAATCAATGCTCTCAGCTGAAACAGGGCTTGAAGCCTTCGAAAAACCTTTCTGCTCTTTTCTTCCTATCGAGTGGCGTCAACCGGACTTCAAAATGGAATAGCTGATCGAGCTCTTTGGTACGCGGCTTTTAAATTGAGCTGTTCTTGCTACTCCCATAAACTAAATAAATTGGGTGGGTAGGATAAGGACTATTATCATACAGCTCTTTTTCTTGCTCTTCCGGTGCCCTTTTATTATATCTTGGCTCGTTGCGCCTGTTTGACCAATGAGAGTCCAGACTGGAGCTCATCTGATTCATTCTTCCGTTTACTCATTCGTCAGTATCGTCAAAAGCAGCTGAACTCAATCCCGATGGCTACCATTACAGTGTCGATTGGCATTCCGCTTCTAAAAAGTTTAGATATACAAAAGATGTGACCATGATTCTATCTTGGTGAGAGTGGCGTGACTTGAAGCTGCACGGAGACCATTTCCTTTTCTTGCTCTCGTGCTGGATGTCATCTCGGCATATCGGTCGGTTTAAGATGAATCCGGGGGAGGGAGAAATCCTCCATTGGCCGTTGACCTTTGATTCTCTTCTCTGAACTTAACTTAGGCTAAGATTGAGTTGAATCCGCCTCTCTTCCGTATTCCTCAGCTCGAGTTTCTGTTGCTCTTGAAGCCCTTTCTTTCCGGCTTCCTTGAGTCAGCTCGGTAGCTAGTCTAGTAAAATAGCCTTTCTTCTCTTCCCTTAACTTAATAGGGGTTGCTCCTTCTTCTCGTCCACTCGGGAATGAAGCCTTACCCTTCGCTACTAACCTGTTAAATGGAGTTGAGCTGGCTACAAAATCCATTGCTTCAGTGATGGTTGCTTCCTCAAATCAAAGATGGGTGGCAGGGTCTTGAGAAAGAGTCCACTGCTGTCCAGTCATAGTCAGTAGGAGCTGCTCCGGCTCAGCTCGATCCAATTTCAAAATGGCACTCCGGCCTTGTAGTACCTCGCTATCCTCTGTTGGTAAGTAGCCATTCTGAACTGAGCTTGCTTTCTTAACTCTAAAATTAGGTCGAAGTTGGTCCTCAACTCTTCTTCGTTGGAACCCAAATTTGGAAAAGTTCTGTTAGGTTCTTAGTAGCAGTCGGCGACCTTTTCTTCTTTTACTTCACATAGCTTTTCGTCTCCTTGATAGCTGGAAGTTCTCCAAAAGTATGAAAAGCTGGAGGACTTTGTACCAGCCATTCCAGTGTGGTTGAATTTTGTTCAACAGCCCAAGGAATGTTCGCCTTTGTTATGTTATTTCCACTGCTTGAAGTGATTGTTACGACCACGAAGAAACGACGAATCCCAACTACGGATATATAAGAGCCAAAACTACTAAGGGCATTCCATCCAGCGTAAGCATCTGGATAATCTGGAATGCGACGTGGCATACCCGAAAGCCCTAAGAAATGCATGGGAAAGAGGGTCAGATTCACCCCGAAAAAAGTGATCCAAAAATGGATTTGACCTAAAGTTTCAGGGTATGTCCGACCAAAGATTTTACCCACCCAATAGTGAAATCCTGCAAATAAAGCAAAAACGGCTCCCATAGAAAGTACATAATGGAAATGTGCTACCACATAATAAGTATCATGTAGAGCAATGTCTAGCCCAGAATTAGCCGGGACTATTCCAGTGAGTCCTCCTATGGTGAATAAAAAGATGAACCCTACAGCAAATAACATGGGTGTTTTGTATTGTATCGAGCCCCCCCACATGGTAGCGATCCAACTAAAGATTTTGATTCCTGTGGGGACAGCTATGATCATGGTAGCTGCGGTGAAGTAGGCACGGGTATCAACGTCTAAGCCCACAGTAAACATATGATGAGCCCAAACAAGAAATCCAAGAACACCTATACTGATCATGGCATAAACCATGCCTAGATACCCGAAGACCGGTTTTCCCGAAAAAGTCGAAACGATATGACTTATGATACCGGATCCAGGCAGAATGGGAATATACACCTCTGGATGACCGAAGAACCGAAAGAGATGCTGGTATAATATGGGGTCCCCCCCTCCTGCGGGATCAGAAAAGGTTGTATTAAAGTTTCGATCGGTTAATAACATTGTAATAGCCCCTGCCAGTACCGGAAGTGATAATAAGAGTGGGAATGCTGTTACTGGAACGGACCACACAAATAGGGGTGATCTATGCATAGTCATTCCAGGTCCACGCATGTTGGAGATAGTTGTTATAAAATTTATAGAACCTAAAATGGATGAAACACCAGATAGATGAAGACTAGAAATTGCTGAATCAACTGCTCCTCCAGAATGGCTGGTAATACCACTTAAGGGCGGATAGACCGTCCACCCAGTGCCGCTACCCACTTCTACTAAGGCTGAGCTTAATAGGAGCAAGAGACTTGGTGGCAACAACCAGAATGAAATATTATTTAATCGTGGAAATGCCATGTCAGGTGCACCTATCAGAATCGGAACAGACCAATTACCAGATCCACCTATCATCGCCGGCATAACCATAAAAAAGATCATTAAAAAAGCGTGAGCCGTTATTAAAACATTATAAAGTTGATGATTCCCACCAAGAATTTGATCGCCGGGTCGTGCTAATTCCATACGAATCAATACTGAGAAGCATGTGCCCATCACTCCAGCAATGGCACCGAAGATGAGATATAGAGTCCCTATATCCTTGTGGTTGGTGGAGAACAGCCATCGGACCGGATTTGTCATAAAATGGAGAATCTTTCGTTTCCTTCCTTATCAGAGAGGGGCCCCTTCTTAGGGAGCGGGGCTTTTTTCTTGAAAAAGGGGGAGTGAGAGGGTAAGGAAAGAGGGGTGGGGAAGGCACTAAAAAAAAAAAGGAAAGCCCTCACTTTATTGATGGGAAATTTGGATCCCCTTTTCCTCTCAACCCCTCCCCCCAGGTTCAGGAGAGGGTCAACGCAAGGATCTTACTTCGAAGCAACCGTCTTTTGACCTGAATCTGCCGCCTGGCGGAAGGGACGAGCTTAACGCCCTTGTGGCGGAGCTCGATCGAGTGGAAGAGGGGATTCGGCGCTTGACTGAATCCCCCGCCGACAGTCGCGAATTAGAACTGCGGCGCCTCGCAGAAGTTCTTGGAACACTTGACAGCCGGTTGGAGCAAGCCCGAGCCATGGACTCGGCTCGCGACCAAGCACTGGCCAGGCAGCGGGCGGAACTTAACGCCCAATTGGAACCATTTCTGCAAGGGGAGGTCCAGCTTGCTGCTCGAAGGCAGGCCCTTGCAGAAGCGGTTAATTCCCTTCAGCAACAGCTCCGGGCCCAAGACCAATTCCTTGGAGATTGGGGGTCGAGGAATCAACAACTATAGCTGCACGGGGTACGTTATGATCTATAAACCGTCCCTAACGTCAGATAGGATTTTGGTTGGCTTCGTCGGGAGGCTCGCGTAGTTTGTTACGTCAGCTCCAAAAGGATAAGTTGCGTTGGAATCGATAAAGTTCCGTGGAATTCATAATTGCATAAAAAAAAAGAAAAGGAGTCTTCAACCCTCTCAATCAATAGAGGCTAGATCGGACTAAGGAGAGAGACGGTTGAGTACGGAAGCGAAAGCGGGCTAGCTAAATGCCCGATGAGAAGGCCCTCTTGATCTTCTGGCCATTTCTTCCCATTTGTTCGTTGGAATGCTTGTTCTCCATTAATTTTATTATTAATTTCATTAGATTTACCAAAACAACAATAATTGCGGATCCAATCACAAAATTGTTTTATCATACCTTCTCATGAACATAGTGATCCGCTTTACTGAAGAAAGACTTTTGTTTGTCGGAAATTGCCGGTTGGTTTATCCGGACATGGGAGAAAGATGCACAAACGAAAGAAATAGGAAACAGCATTTCATTTCATACGCAATTCCTCGATCCAATCTCGCACTTGGTCTGATCCTCTTTATTGATGGTCTTAAACCTGAGGTCCGACGTGATGTCATCTCCCAGTCTCCTACTTCCTTGGTACGAGCTGCATCACTGGCTCGTTCATTTGACGAGCGCTACCTGTTACAGAGTTCGGTTGCACGATAAAAAGCAAGGGTGCCTTCCTCATCGATGCGGACCTCTCCGTCCAATTCATCTTCTCCTTCACTTACGTCAACTAAATCTGCATTGCCGCCTCTCCTTCCGTCTCCTCCAACTAAGCCTCTGCCACCAGTGAAGAAATTGTCGGCAGCAGAAATGCAACTGCGACGGGAAAAGGGGTTGTGCTTTACTTGCGACGATAAATTCTCGTGGAAGCACAAATGTCCGAATCGCCAATACATGATTCTGCAGGTGGATGAACCGGATGGCGATGTTTCCTCCTCTGTTGTCGCCGAACCTGTTCCACCTTCCGTCGGATGATTCTCCAACTTTGCATCATTTGTCATTACAAGCTTATCATGGCACTTCTGGCAAATGTACTATCTACTTTTCTGGGTCGATTGCAGGCACCACCGTGCGCATTCTTCTCGATGGTGGCAGTTCTGACAACTTCATTCAGCCTCGAATTGCTCACTATCTGAAGTAGCCAATTGAACCGGTTCCCAACTTAAAAGCAATGGTTGGCAGTGGACAAAGGTTACCTATTGAAGGTCTCATTCATAACTTGGACATTTGCATACAGGGACATCATTTATTCCTCGGTGTCTTTGTTATGCCCTTAGCCGGTTCTGATGTTGTCATGGGCGCTTCGTGGCTCTCAACTCTTGGAGCCCATATAGCTTATTATAGTACAGCATCTTTGAAATTTGACCTTAATGTTTCGTTCAATTACAAGGGGGAAAAAGTCCTCTACCCCTACTGAGGCACAATTCCATAACATCCAACGGTTCCAGGACACAGGTGCGATTGCTGAAGCTTATACATTGACATATTTTGCACTTGACTTGGAATCCGACCCTCTGTCTTCTCTTCCAGAGTCTACACCCTCTGATTTACGTGCCATCCTAACTCGTTATCGGCAGGTCCTTGACACTCCTAAGGGCTTACCAATGCCCCGGCCACATTTCAATCGTTGATGAATTCGGTTTTCCGAGATTTGCTCCGAAAGTGCGTCTTGATATTTTTCGATGATATATTAGTGTTTAGCAAGTCTTGGCCACTGCATTTGGATCACTTGTCCCTCGTTTTGGATCGTCTACAGGCCCATTCTCTCTATGCCAAACCTTCTAAGTACTCCTTTGGACAGACCAAGATAGAGTCTTTGGGCCATGTCGTGTCCGGTTCTGGTGTTGAAATGGACCAACAAAACAAAAGGTGGCAACTGTTTTGGCTTGGCCTACTCCAACTACTAGAACTCTACTTAGGGGATTTTTTGGCCTCACCAGTTATTACCGGCCTTTCATACTAGGCTATGCTCAACTTGCAGGCCCACTCACGACTTTATTACAGAAGGACAAGTTTTCTTGGACTGATGCGGCCCAACATTCTTTTGACGCATTGAAGCTGGCTATGACTCGGGCGCCCGTTCTTGCTTTACCCGACTTTCAGAAACCGTTTGTTGTCGAGACTGATGCATCAGGGTGTGGCATCGGCGCAGTCCTCAGTCAAGACGGCCATCCAATCGCCTATTTTCGAAGAAGCTCTCGCCACGAATGCAATCGAAGTCAGCTTATGTTCGGGAACTCCACGCTATCTCTGAAGCCGTTGCCAAATTCAGACACTACTTGCTTGGACATTTTTTTATCATTCGTACAGATCACAAAAGTTTAAAGCACCTTTCCGAGCAAGTTATTCAAAGGCCAGAACAGGCTACCGAAGCTCATGGGATTTCACTATTCCATCGAATACAAAGCCGGTAAAACGAATCAAGCTGCCGATGCTTTATCACGGGTTTGTTACATGGCACTGACTGTCTCCCATTTTACCTTCGTGGATAACATTTATGCCGCCGTTCGCTCTTCTGTTCCGTTGCAGCTGTTCCGTGAACGCCTTTCTCAAGATCCTGGGGCCTCGGAGGGGTTTTCGATAAAACAGGGGTTGTTATTTTACCATGACCGGCTAGTTTTGTCTGAGGACAATCCAGAGTTACTTCAAACCGTTATTCGCGAATTTCACACCACTCCGGTTGGTGGTCATGCTGGCGTCTTACGCACCTTCCATCGCATAGCGGCTCAGTTCTATTGGAAAGGCATGCGTCAGGATATTCAACGGTTTATTCAGTCTTGTATGGTTTGTCAGCGCGCCAAGTCCTCTCAACTGCACCCTGCTGGGTTATTGTGCCCCCTACCTCTTCCTTCTCAGATATGGGAGGACGTTGCAATGGACTTTATTACGGGACATCCACCATCGCGCGGCTTCACGGTTATAATAGTTGTGGTTGACCGTTTGTCAAAATACGGCCATTTTGCACCCCATCGAGCTAATTACACGAGTTCCCAAGTTGCTGAGACTTTTGTTTCCACTATAGTGAAACTCCATGGCGGGCTATTGTTTCTGATCGTGATAAAGCTTTCACAAGTGCTTTTTGGAAACATTTATGTAAGCTTCATGGTACGTACTACTTTGAATATGAGCTCGTCGTACCACCCGCAAACGGAGGCTTTAAATAAATGTTTGGAGCTGTACCTACGTTGCTTCGTTCATGAGACTCCGCGTTTATGGGTTTCCTACTTGCCTTGGGCTGAGTATTGTTACAACTCGTCCTTCCAGACTTCCATTGGTATGACTCCATTCAGAGCTGTGTATGGTCGTGACCCCCCTGTTCTTCTTAAGTTTCATCCGGACGATGGGGTCCCTTCAGAATTGGAGCAACTGTTAAGAGATCGAGATGCAATACTTTCTCTCCTTAAGCGTAATTTACAGAATGCTCAGACTCGTATGAAACGCTACGCGGATACCAAGCGAAGGGAACTTCATGCCTACCTTGCTTTAAAGCGATATAGAGATAGAGTGATTTATAGTGCTAGGAATGATGAAAATCTCTGTTCTGTTGTCTTTCAGTTCTGAGTTTGACCTTGGTTTAAATGTTATTCGTTCTTTTCATTTCCTGTAAGATTAAAAAAATGTAATTCTTTGTAATTAAACATAATCTCTATCTCTTCCTATCGAGAAGTTCTTTACTTGGAAAGTCAGCATTTGCCATACTTGACTGCGGGTTCACTCCCTTCCTTCTTAGTCTAGCCCAGACCTTTCTAATACATAAGATGTCATAAATACAGAATAAGACTAGGAATCTCGATTAGAAGACTTGCTCCCTACCGGCTACCTGTGACTGGCTGAGAGATTGATTTTCCTTGTACCGCTTTCGGAAATAGAATGGAATCTGGGATCAAAGGAGATTAGGGGATGAGTTCGCACCCACATTCTCTCATAGAGTAGCGACCATAGTGACTAATTGGCAAGGAAGACGCTTGGGGAAAACTCCCTTCATCTAAAAGGAAGGGGTGGCGGATGCTCTTGATTGAAACCCGAAATCCATGCTTTTCCGAACCAGAATCGAAGAGAAAACAAAGTGAACGAAAACTGGTGCGCGTAGAAACGAGAAGTAGACCGAAAGGCCCCAAGAAGGGAAAGGCCCTCAACCCCCACAGCAGAATCTAAAGTCGTTGTTTACCTGCCGCAAGACCTAGAAAAGAGATAGAACAGGGCAGCTGCCCTAGGAATGGAAATTGAGTCACCGAGATCGGTACGGTACGTAGCATAGGACCTCGGAAAGAACTCGTCTTTGTTCTGATGACGCTAAGAAGACCTTGAAAAGCCATAAGACGGATAAGATTGCGACAGGTAATGACGAATCAATCAAGCCAGGACCTTGTCCCCTTCCAGTGCCCCGGAGGCATTCATTCTAAGAAGTACACTGGGAGTTTACCTGTTCTTTTCAAAGAGAGGGCAGATTGAATCCTTGTGAATCGAAGAGGAACGAAGTCCCTTGAAACGATGCGGGTTAGCCGGGAGGAGATCAAATAGAAAAGTGGACGATTCCAGGTCAGAGACCGAAGCAAGGTTGACATCCTTGATGGATACCCCTTTATCCCTTAGCGAGTATAAAAAAAGTGATCCTAAGCGCACTCATTTTCCAAATAATTAATGCTATCTGTAGACAGTTTCACCCTGAGATCGATGATGGCACCTTGGATCCCTTGTGGTACTCATCTGGCTGCCCCTTTTTGGAATGGGATTTCTCGCTTGTTCCGTTCAAACCAACTTGTGGAACAAGAATTCCAGGAATTAGACCACCTTATTGGGAGGAATCCTTCTCTCCAAGGAATTGATTCCCCTCCTTTAAAGACTTTCCTAAGGACTATTCTTAGGGGGAAGGATGCAGCCGCAGCGGTGGACAGCGCCAAAGAGAAAAGACGTAACAAGGTATTCAGACCACACTTCACACAAACCAACTGAACGTTTCCCAAGAGCTAGTGCTCTGATACCATGAAAGAGTTGAAAATACTTTGAGCAGATTGGGTGAACATTGAACAAGGCAAAGTAATGGTCTATTCATCCCCCAGCAGTTCCTTTCCCAGTTCCCATTCAACATTCATAGTATTATCCCGCTTCAACCAGCTGCTTTGCGGACTGCTCTTGCTCTTACTGCTGCTTCCTGCTTCTGACTACTTGCCTTTCCCTCACCGTCACTGCCTTCCCGCTTGATATCCCTCCTTATTTATATCGTGCAATTAAAGGGAACGAGACTGGAAAGCCCAAACTGAGCCCGGCGGGCAAATGCTTACCAATACCGAAGCCGTTCCGCTCGTCCCTCTTTCGAGGGCTTCACTCTCCTTGAAGAAAGCAAGTTTGCGGTTACGTAGATGATAACCGGCCTATACGAACGTTTGTTTGTTGGAATCTTCTTCTGTCAGAATCTTTTGGGAAGCCTTGGTGGTCTCATATTATCATTATCATTAATAGTTTAGAAAGAAAGCGATTCCTACAAGGAAAGGCATCTCGACTGCTTCCAAAATCAGGTCATCGACCAGTAATGCGACTTGTAGAAGACTCCCTACCTAGCGGAGTTGGCACTAATAAGGAGAGCAGAAAGCAGCTACCGGCCATCAGGAGATCCACGACTTTAAGATCCGCATGCAAGGGAAGATCCGCTTATTCTTTGAGATGACAAAGCTCCCCACTAGACGCAAATTGCCGAATCAACACCAGGCAGTATAGGAGTGCTTTCTTTGATCGGCGTTCCCCAGACCAGAACTGAAAGGACATACCAGCCCCCGAAGGATTATCGGGCATTCCTTCATGTCGGGAGGAGGTACCGGTTGGAGGAGAAGATAAGGACAGCTTTCTTTCTTCCATTCCACTCTTGCTCCAATCCCAATAGGATAAATAGAGCTAGCACTTGCTATAAGGGCTTCTGACTCGCCTGTAACTGGCTGCAAGGAAACTAAAAAAGCTTTATATATTCAAATATATAATAAATATGTGCTCCTCCCCTCTTCTCTGTTGAGTTCATCTCGTAGAGGGGAGCTATAGTTCAATAGTATAGGTATTTATCCTTATAAGAGGGAGGGCGTGCTAAAGCCATGAATTTGATGAAGCTAATGGGCGAGGGGAATCAGTTGCTTTTATTGATGACAGGTTTCCGAGAGGACATCCAAATCTGTCTTGGCTTCTCCTTGGGCTTAGTTCTGTTTGTTCGTTCGCCTTTGATGATATTTCTATTAGGAAATAGATCATAAGTCCCCCGACTATCTGATTCTAGGGGCTCTGAAAGGTGTAGCGATGCACCCGTTCGAATGGTCGCGTCTCAGAAGATAGAAGTGGGTGCAATCAGTGTCTACGTGCCTTCCTGCTTAAAGAGAGATTCTAGTGCCTTATGGCCTTACCGGATCTTGCTAACATTAGAGACTCTACTTACTGAGTTGCCTACCCTCCGATCAGGGTCTTGAAGCCCTACAGTTACTGAACTCTATATCTCTGGAACTGAAAGAGGGTCAACCGGGTCATGACTTTCGAGCTGGGAAAAGTAAGGCATTTTCCTACTCTGAATCTCTATCTCGAACCACAGAAAGCGTAGTCACAAGAACTGAAAACAGCACCTTCCATAGTGAGTAAAATCTCTTTCTTCTTAAGCAATCATATCTTTCGAACCCAACAACTCATGGGGTTTCTTGTTCAATCGTCTGAACTAGCTAATTTAGGATTGGAGCTATGGCTGCCGATGAAAGATTTGACTCATGAGACCTGATGAAGAAGATGTTTAGGAACCCCTTAGGATAGATCCCCAAACTCTCTCCACCCAGGGGAGACCTCTTTCTTATAGAGTGGAGCCTCCCTAATACCATTCCCTTGCCCAACTCCTGAAAGACATAGTTGATTTCTAAGCCGCACCCACAATTCCTAAACGGATCTCAGGCCAGTAGGATCAAAGGATAAGAGATGCATTTCTTTACAGACCTATCTTTGCTAGCTCATGAAGTCAGAGCTGCCTTCCTTCCACTCACGGTACACCTAATATCGTAATGGCTGGTGAAAAGGCTAGTTCAACTAGACCTGTAATCAAAGGCTTCCAAGACCTTACCACCGGAGTTTATGAGTGCAGCAAGGAAAGAAGCCTATAAGCTATGTAAGCTAATATGAGGAGAGCGCTTTCTCCCCGGTGAAAGATCAATCAATTGGCTCACTCGATCTGGAATGGAACCGGAGAATATGAAATGGGCTCTCGACCCCGGCCTTGCTTTTTTTACCTGTCTTATCGTATCGAATAAGGCTAGCCTATCTCGGTGTCTGGTACCGAAAGATTAAATCGGGCAGCTCAAAACCAGCCCAACCTCTTCATGGTCACATCCCTTTTCTGACGCTTTTCGTCTTGTTGCATGTGCCTTACGGTATCCAAATCCAGTCCTCTCTGCTTCCTATGATTGAAGTGAAGATCTGCAATAGACTGTCTGCTTTCCTTGGTAAGAAAATCCATAAAGAATCCCTTTTTAATAGAACTGAGGACTAGAGGCCTCCCCAATTGAGAGGATAAAGTCTGTGATTCAAAAACCAAACCAGTTGTGAAAGCTGGGTCGGATAGGCAATCAACATGATTGGTCCCAGTTTAAGTAGTTGGATTTGAGTGCATCGGATAAGCGAAAGCTAGCAGTAGATCGATAAAAGAAATCATACGGATTGCAACCTACAGATGAAGCAGATGAAGAATCAGCTTCATTGTTCCCACCATATATTATCATCCAAGAATAAGAATTATATATAATAAGAGTAAGAATCAATCGTTCAGTGATCGCTACGCTTGATTGATTGGGGCGGGCTACTCACACTGTTTTGGCTAAAAACCCATTTTCTTGCTGTTCCTCACAGTTTACCTACTCCAAACACGAAAGTAAAGACCACAAAATCTGTCTACATAGCTCCCTTTGTTTAAAGTGTGGAGCTTCGCGGGGATCGTACGTCAGCATCGGCCTATAGACTGCCTTAGACCGGAGTGCCTTCCCCCTTCTAAATGGGGGTGGGTGCAGGTGAATCTCTCAGCTTCTGTTCGTTCTGTCTCTCCTCGGCGCCTCTTCCCTTTGCAAGGTCCATAAGCAGGACCCTTCGAATCGAATTTCGGGGATTCCCTTCTTTCGATCTACTTCCTTGGCTAAGTACTCGAATAGCTTTGGTGCCTGTAGCCAACTTCGGAAATCAAATAAATGTATTTATATAGGGTAGGGCGATTGAACTTTTCTTTTAGAAAGCAAACTAAACCCCGTGAACAATACAGGCATCCAAGATCTTCCCATTTTCGGTGTTGGCCATTCTTTGGGATCAGTTGTCCACCTTCTGATAGGTATGTTTGAGATCTTCTGCCAAAGTTGAGCATGTATATTTAAATTGATTTAGTGGGTTAAAATAATCTGGTAATGAACTAGCATAGAATTTGGCAGCAAAGTCATCCGTTGGGGTTTAGTTTCAATTGACTAACCTGAGTGGTTTACTTGCTCTTATGTATCACATTGCAGAGGACAGTTGAAGAGGGAATGGAGGTGGTGCAAGCGTGTAAACAACGAATGATTTCGGGTGCCCTGACTGATCAAGAGGTTCTATGCAAGCGCATAAATGTTTAAAGGAGTTTTATGATTGAATTGTTAGGTTTACAAGTTTGGATTAAGTTGGAATTTTTTGAATTTACATATGGATTATTACTATGTAATTAAAACTTGTAGAATTCAACTTTTGAAATACATTGTTGCTATTTTTGTAAAACTTGTGGGATTGAATTTGGATTTGTTGAAAAACAATGTCATTTATGAAGAATTCAACTTTTGATAATAGAAATTTTGATATTGGAAAGATTATGACCGTTTAAAACAGTCATTAAATATAAGAAAAAACTGTCACAGGAATAAATAACTTAGTAACGGTTTTAAATTGAAAACTGTCACTAAAAATATTGTGACAGTTTAAATAATCACTAAATATGCCTAAAAATTGTCATAAGAACTATTAACTTAGTGACGATTTAAATAGTCACTAAATATGCCTAAAAACTGTCACAGGATTTAATAATTTAACGACAGTTTCAAAACGTCGCGAAATACAGTATAAAAAACACCTTTACAAGTGTTACAAATTAGTGACGGTTTTATATTTTAAAAACCGTCACAAACAATTTAGCGACACTCCTTACCAACGGTGGTCCAAAACCGTCACTATGACAGCTGGCGACGCTCACATCTATGACGCTTTTTTTAACCGTCGCAAAACCATTTAGTGACAGCTAAAACCGTCACCAAGTATTAAAAAAAACCGTCGTCAAAATAATGTTTTGTTGTAGTGACTATTGATGTGGTCACGCAATTAATATAAAATAATTATCTTTAGGTTTAATTATTCTATTAATCTCTATAGTTTCGTAAAATTTTTAATTAGATCTCTATATTTTTTCTTTTTAATTGAGTCCTTACACTAATTTATTTTTAATTAGATCTCTACACTTTTTTTTTCCTTTTATTTGGGTCCCTGCACTAATTTTTTTTTTAATTAGATCCCTATACAATTAAGCTAATTACTATCAAGAAGGACCTAATTGATGAAAAAAATTGGTACACGAACCCAATTAAAAAGAAAAAAAATATAAAGATCTAATTAAAAATTTCGCAAAACTATAGAAATAAACAGAATAATTAAACCTTGTTTTTATTAATATGACATTATATTGCTCAAATATGTTAAAATTTATAAATGTATTTCTCAAATTGAGACTTGATGCTTTTAATTTATTTGTTTTTGTGCCATTAATGTTTAGATAAATAAATTACATAGTTTAAATTCTGAAAGTAATAATGCATCTTTCATCCACCAAATTCGACATTATCATCACATGCAACCAAATTGAATCCGAACTTACAAATGGAAGATTTCTCAAATGGTTCAAAACTAAGAAACAAAGCGTGATCGAGAACTTTTTGATAGGTACCAACATGCTAAAGTTAAAAGAAAAGTATTCGATTTCTGTTTTTTTTTTATGAAAAATAACGTGATTTTTTATGAAAAAAAAAGTCACTTTGATCTTTGTTTTTTATTTTCGTGAGACAACGGGTTCTTCTGTAAGTTTCGTCGTCAAGTACTGATAGAAATTGTTAATTTGGAACATTAAACTAGTGAAGTAGACGTTAAGTGTCGATATAGATAGTTAAAAAAAGATAGGAATTGATTTGTCCCTAAATTCATATTCGTCCGGGACTTATTTGTTTCTATTCATTTAGGCAAAACAATATTGTTTTAACATTAAATTGATCAGGAATTTATTTGTTAAAGACCTATTTATCTTAAAAAATTCTTGATATAATATTTTTTCAAATTATTCTTTTATCGCTGTGATATTTATTATATTAGTATTTTTTCCCAATAAATTTTTGTTTATGGTATAATAAATATAAACTAATTAATAATACTTGATACATCATTATTATAAATATTAAAAAAATAAAAAAATGATTGAAAATATTAAATAGTAAACCTAATTATTTTACTAACTCTGTAAAATTGATATTTGTCAAACTTTTTTATATTTTATGAATAAGTATTTCTCTCTCTCTTAATTATCAATTTTTTATTCTTATTTTTATTCACTTGTTTAGTTTTATATTTTTTTATTTTCTCAAATTCTCTATATTTTTTAAAAACTTACAAATATGAAATAATAATTTATATATGGCTAAAATAATAATTGTGTCAACCGTCCTCCCTCAAAATCTTGGACCATTCGGTGCATAAACAATATGCAAAGAATGATTCTCAACATATCAGCATACCATTCAATTGTGGTTGACAAATATTTAGAAGAACAATAGCATACTCTGGATGTAAATGAAGTCATAAAAAAAAAAAAGAATTTGAGTACCTCAGAATCTTGTAGTTTGTGGTCATCATAAACTTGTCAAAAAACAAATGATTTGGAACTATTTCAGAAGGAATTACTTTGTTTATTGGATTTCATGGCTTAAAATCTATCATACAATCATTTGGAAGGGAAGATTCCTGAGATGATGGATGATATGAAATCACTTGAATCTTATAATGTCTCCAATAACCAACTTTCAGACACAATTCCTATTTCCTAATAGCATGTCAGCTATAACTTCATTAAACCATTTAAACTTATCACATAATAACTTGTCAGGTTTTTTTGTCAAAAAATTGTTCTAGTAATAGTTCAACTCAAATTCCAATACTAGAGGATTTGATGAAGAAAATGGCATGAGGGATAAGTTGAAAAAATGGAAATTTTACTTTGGTAATTGCAGTTGGCTTTGCAATTGAATTTTAGAGTTATTGGGGTTTTGTTTCTCAAAAAGAAGTGGAGGCATTTTTACTTCAAATCAGTAGAAGATGTTGCAGATTGAATTTATGTTAAAGTTGTAATAAAAGTGGCAAAACTAAAGAAGTATAATGCAAAAAATTATCAGATTTATATTCATGGTTGATTGTATGTTTTGTTATGCTATCTTTTTTTTCAACTTAATTTTTCATTTGATTAAAACTTAGGCTAAGTTTAGTATTTACTTTCTTGTAATCATTCTTCTTTTTATCGAGAATATGTTGTATGACTTGTATCTGTTTTTTTTTAACAAATTTGATGTGAAATAATAAAAGGCAGATTATACTTTGAAGTTTGAACACTAGTGAGTGTTTCTAGAAAAAATTTTAAATTTTACAAAAAAAAAATTAGTAAAATTATTTGGACTATACTATGTCCTATATGAATAGCAAAATAATTATTTTTGTTTAAAATAGTTTGAGATAAAACATGCACACTGTGGTCATTCACTCATTCAAATTTTCACGAGAAAAGAAGTTTTCGTCATACGCAGATCTGCTAAATTTCCACAAAGTGAATTTATAATATAATTTTATATGTGGTCAATTTAAATTGGCTTTTTTTAAAAGTACTTATTTTTTTATCTTTTTAAAAAGATCATTTTTTAACAGACAAAAATTATTTAATATTTAGATAATTTTTTTTAAAAATTAATATTAAAAACATCTTTTGTTTTTGCTCTTTTTAAAAGTAAGATATTGCTAATTTTTAAAAAACCTAAATAATTTATTTTTTTAATAAAAATATTTTTTTTAAGACGTATTCAAATATGTTTTAAATTGAATAAAAATATTTATTAAAAAAAAGTACTTTTTCACTAAAAAAACTAATCCAAACTATCATATATTTTGAGTTTAATTTTGATGTACTGGTGTCAAATATTTTACATGTAATTATAATCATTCTCCTAGATGACCATTGATACAGTCAATATAAAAAGGTAGTTATTTTTATTAATGTGACATTATGTGATTAGATGCAGTATAAAACGATTTTACCAACAGTGGATCAGAATTAAATTCATATTCTATTTATATAAGAACTTAAAATTAGAAAAAAAAAACCCTAAAAATAATACTAGAAAGAAGGACTACGACTGGTATATATGACAAATGCTCCAAGACTCAAGTATAGTATAAGTATAGTTCCTACTTCTTATTTAGATCCCCTCATTTTTTCCGTTGTGATTTTTCATATTCATATAACTTTCCAGATTTTGCTTTCGTTCATACCTATACTCCCAAAGAAAAAAAAGACCCATAAATGCTAAAACAATGTTTCCTCTGTTTTCTTGATAATTTAGTTTTAATTGCTTCAATTGGACTAACAAGTAGTGTTATATACTGCCAATTCCCATTGCTTCAATATTGAGAACTTCTTTCTATAATTAATGGTTATTTCTGAATTAGGCTCGTGTTGATGGCTGATTGTATGTTTTGTTTTGCTACCTTTCATTTTCCATTTGAATAAGGCTTGGGCTAAGTTTTGTATTTGCTTTGTTATAAATTATAATCAATTTTCTCTTTTTGTGGAGAATATGTTGCATCTCGTTCTTGTTATGAATTTTTACAAATTTGGTGTGAAATTAGACAAGGCATCTCATCCTATGAACACTGGTAAGTTTTTGTAGAAAAAAAAATGCATAAAGTGAACTTATAATATAATCATCGATTCTATTTATATAAAAAACTAAAAATAATACTAGAAAATAAGAGAGTCTTGCTATTGAGTGTCCTAAGAATAATTTTTAATGATACTTAAATAAAATTTTTGAATATAAAAAGTAATGCAAATGTAAATTCTTTTTAAGTTTTTTATTTTTTTTTTCTAATCGATGCCCTTAAAACACTATTTAACTAAATCCAATACGAAATTGATCCAACAGTATATGGTTCTTCTAAATCTAGTAATATAATCATTTTTCTCTATTATTTGATTTATGATAGATAACTAATATGATACTGTACGAGGGTATAGTGAATTATATTGTTCTTAATATCATTTGGCTGAACCTACTACTGGAAGTTGTCATCAAAAACATATTCTGTGAGAGAAAATGGTAAGCAAAAGAAAACAACATGCAGGAACATCGCTATTAGTAAACTCTATAGCTTGAATATAAGATGCATGTATCTGTTCCAGTGTTACTAAAATCTCCGTCATGGCAGGCTTTCAATCATTTATTGCTAAAATATGGTCTTGAACAGCCCAGTAGAGAGAAAAAATCTGGTTGGTAGGATGCACACGTGAGAGAGTTTTTAAAATGGAATAAATTAAACCCAAAAATTGATGTGTCTAGATTTTGAGAGGTCAAAAATTTAAATATTTTTAAATTCTTAGAAATTTAAATGTTTACGAACCAAAAAATTAGAAATCAATGTCTTTTTCTCAAATTTTAAAATTTTGAGATATGCAAATTTTCAGACTCATCACATTTTTGTTTAAGCAGATTTATTTTCCATGTCTATATGATGTACGTAATAATTTTTTTGTAGAATAATTCTGGTATTAAATATGAGATGGATGAGTAGAGACTACATGTAGTTGGTTGGACATTCATGTGGTTGAAATAGTCATACAATACTTGATAAAAGACAAAAAGTACAAAGATACCTGGTAGTACTAAGAACATCGTTATTTTACATAGTACATTGGAACATGTAATAATTTTTCAATAGGTTAATTTTTGTTTTATATAACTACAACAGTCCCTTCTTGTTTATGAAACAGTAACACAAACTTGTTTTAGTGAGTGTCCAATACTAAATTTGACTATGTATTAGTACTATCATGTTATTATTTTAGGGTAGAAAAATAAAATAATTTAAATAATATATTCTATATTAGATATTGAATATAAAAATATATTGACTTACTTTTTTAGTACTCTTTGTTACACTTGCTTTTTTTAAGGTTTAAAAAGGAAAAAATAAATATTTCTAAATTTTAAGTTATTAAAATATTATTTTATTTTAATTTAAAAGTGGTTAAAGTATTTTGAGTTGAACAAATCATTTTAAATTGCATTTGCATTTTAGCATAGAAAGAATAACTTAAAAAATTGATATACATTTTTGAAAATTTAACTATACAAAATCTTTCTCGTTTACAAAAGTTTAAAACCAAACTAAAGTCACGTCTAGATTTCTCTTTAGTTTGTAGCAGATGATAAGAGTAGTCGGCATAATTAAGCATTTTTTAGTAAATAGTGTAACTAATTTTATATTGTCTTATTAATGAGAGAGTTTTTATTTTTTTTCAAAAAGACATTCAATTTATTTTATTCATCAGGGAAAAAAATAAATATTGTCCAAAGTGAAGGACATAAGCGGACAAAAGGTGAGATAAAATAATTAAGTAAACTAAGAAAAAATGGAAAAGTATAACAAACACGGAGCTAGCGTTGAGGACGCAGCAAACGAGCAAGGATTTCTTGGTGTTATTTGGCAGCGTTGGTGGCAATCACTTCCGGTGGAGTAGCTCGTTGTTCAAACACTCTTTAATTTCGGTCCTTCCAGATACTCCATATCAGAATCGCTATGAGAAGAAGCCTACTGCCTCCATTTGGTTGGCATTCTAGAAGACTCACTATTGAACTCCACCAATCAAAGAAGTTGATTATCCTAAATCCAGGTACATATGCATCCATTTCTGCCTTTTGCCATATCAATTTCGCATTTTCACACTGGAACAGACAATGGTTTATTATTTCGTTTTCTTCCTGGCATAATGGGCATGTAGGAGGCGTGTTGGGAAACCTATGGTGGATGAGTTGCAAGACTGGAATTTTTTCATGGAGACATTTTCAGATAAAAATTGTGATCTTCTGAGGTGTGAGCAGTTTCTATAAATTGGACCAAATTCCTCTTTGTTGTATATACTCAGAACACAGCTCAATTAGTTCATGGTAGAACAGGTAAGAAATTCGAGGGGGTAGAATCCTGGAGCAAACTACTCATTGTTGTCTTGCCCCAACCCAAGGCCGTTAAGGTTGGTGAGGAGCATTGTTTTTAGGGGGGGAAGCGTGGTTGACAAGCCACTTCGAGGAAGCGACTGGAGTGCTTTCATCAAATGATGCATATCATATGGGCTGAGCCATTCCCATCCAAAGTGGTGGCCCGATTCGGCCTGGCCTGGTCGGGAAGAGATTCACATAGAGACTTTTGCTATCCGGGAATCTCTTTCTATGTTAGCTAGCGGGGGCGGGCTTTCCTATGATAGTCCCGCTGCGGCCTCTGTTGGTGGGAATATAGGCCGTCACGTCTCATCTTGACTTGGCTATACTTGTATGTAGCCAGCCATGTTAGCTTCACATGAGAGCCCTTTTTTGAAAGGCTAAAAAAAGGCACTCATCAGTCCCTTTCCTATTCAGCTTTGCCGCCTATTAAGAGAATAGGTCCCGTTCAGCCCGCCTTTATTCATCTATACCAGCTGCCACGCACGACCCAATAGGAACGATTTAAGCGCCCCTCTCTAGATAAGAAGCAGAACGCGCCATCACCTACAGCCCTTTCCTCTGCCGGGGACTTCCACGAAATGAAAACGGGCGGCATCGTCGTATGCTCGACATTGGTTGCCCTGGGTTAAATCCCGGAGCACTCCTATGGCCGATCTGTCACCCAACCCACTAAAAAACAAATAGGCTTGACCCCGTCCCGTTTGGAGAATGACCCTTATGGCATGGCTTAGTCAGTTATTCTCGCAGTTCAGATAAGATTCGGACCGCCACTTCTCTGAAAGCATGGTTCTTGCCTTCCTCTTTCCTCCCCCCTTGGAGCTCGTCCATTCGTTGGGTGATCCCTTGCTCTCACGTTCGAGTGTTTGCTCGTCGTTTAGGCCGGTGAGTGAGAATTCTGCTCATTGCAGTCACCTCCGGGGTTCTTCGCACCTGGATAGTACCAGGACCCTTGTGCCCCGGCCCTTGATCAGATAAATCCGCCCGTCCTATGACCAAAAACGAAAAATGAGCCTTGCGACGAGACGCGGACATTCCCCATGCTGCGGTTCCCTCCGGTCCGTTCCCGGGTTGGGTTAGGGGAACATCCGAGCGATTGCCTTCGCGGATCCAAACGCGCTCACAAGGCGCACAATAAGAATAAGACCAATAGAGACTTCATAAGAGACCATTTGAGCTGCAGATCGTAATGCTCCTAGAAAGGCATATTTCGAATATAGAGGAGTTAAAGTTCCCAACAATCAACGAATGGATCATAACCTTCTTTGAACCGTACGAGCGCGTCCTCTGTCACCCCCCCACCGCGCTTACGGCTCTATACCCCAACCCAACTTGCTCTGGCCCCTTACCTTACCTTAAGCCTCCCTTTCTATTCCTCGGTAAGCGGACCGTGGGAGCATGAGGGGGGGGCGGTATCCGCTTTTGACTGATAGAAAGCATCTATCTTTTGTCCCTCCTGACCGAACCCGAAAAGAATCACTTTATGCCACTTTGTACACTTTAGTGTAGGCACCTTCTTGAAACGTGCCAAGCTGTGGAAGAGAGGTGCCAGGGGAATCAATGCTCTCAGCTGAAACAGGGCTTGAAGCCTTCGAAAAACCTTTCTGCTCTTTTCTTCCTATCGAGTGGCGTCAACCGGACTTCAAAATGGAATAGCTGATCGAGCTCTTTGGTACGCGGCTTTTAAATTGAGCTGTTCTTGCTACTCCCATAAACTAAATAAATTGGGTGGGTAGGATAAGGACTATTATCATACAGCTCTTTTTCTTGCTCTTCCGGTGCCCTTTTATTATATCTTGGCTCGTTGCGCCTGTTTGACCAATGAGAGTCCAGACTGGAGCTCATCTGATTCATTCTTCCGTTTACTCATTCGTCAGTATCGTCAAAAGCAGCTGAACTCAATCCCGATGGCTACCATTACAGTGTCGATTGGCATTCCGCTTCTAAAAAGTTTAGATATACAAAAGATGTGACCATGATTCTATCTTGGTGAGAGTGGCGTGACTTGAAGCTGCACGGAGACCATTTCCTTTTCTTGCTCTCGTGCTGGATGTCATCTCGGCATATCGGTCGGTTTAAGATGAATCCGGGGGAGGGAGAAATCCTCCATTGGCCGTTGACCTTTGATTCTCTTCTCTGAACTTAACTTAGGCTAAGATTGAGTTGAATCCGCCTCTCTTCCGTATTCCTCAGCTCGAGTTTCTGTTGCTCTTGAAGCCCTTTCTTTCCGGCTTCCTTGAGTCAGCTCGGTAGCTAGTCTAGTAAAATAGCCTTTCTTCTCTTCCCTTAACTTAATAGGGGTTGCTCCTTCTTCTCGTCCACTCGGGAATGAAGCCTTACCCTTCGCTACTAACCTGTTAAATGGAGTTGAGCTGGCTACAAAATCCATTGCTTCAGTGATGGTTGCTTCCTCAAATCAAAGATGGGTGGCAGGGTCTTGAGAAAGAGTCCACTGCTGTCCAGTCATAGTCAGTAGGAGCTGCTCCGGCTCAGCTCGATCCAATTTCAAAATGGCACTCCGGCCTTGTAGTACCTCGCTATCCTCTGTTGGTAAGTAGCCATTCTGAACTGAGCTTGCTTTCTTAACTCTAAAATTAGGTCGAAGTTGGTCCTCAACTCTTCTTCGTTGGAACCCAAATTTGGAAAAGTTCTGTTAGGTTCTTAGTAGCAGTCGGCGACCTTTTCTTCTTTTACTTCACATAGCTTTTCGTCTCCTTGATAGCTGGAAGTTCTCCAAAAGTATGAAAAGCTGGAGGACTTTGTACCAGCCATTCCAGTGTGGTTGAATTTTGTTCAACAGCCCAAGGAATGTTCGCCTTTGTTATGTTATTTCCACTGCTTGAAGTGATTGTTACGACCACGAAGAAACGACGAATCCCAACTACGGATATATAAGAGCCAAAACTACTAAGGGCATTCCATCCAGCGTAAGCATCTGGATAATCTGGAATGCGACGTGGCATACCCGAAAGCCCTAAGAAATGCATGGGAAAGAGGGTCAGATTCACCCCGAAAAAAGTGATCCAAAAATGGATTTGACCTAAAGTTTCAGGGTATGTCCGACCAAAGATTTTACCCACCCAATAGTGAAATCCTGCAAATAAAGCAAAAACGGCTCCCATAGAAAGTACATAATGGAAATGTGCTACCACATAATAAGTATCATGTAGAGCAATGTCTAGCCCAGAATTAGCCGGGACTATTCCAGTGAGTCCTCCTATGGTGAATAAAAAGATGAACCCTACAGCAAATAACATGGGTGTTTTGTATTGTATCGAGCCCCCCCACATGGTAGCGATCCAACTAAAGATTTTGATTCCTGTGGGGACAGCTATGATCATGGTAGCTGCGGTGAAGTAGGCACGGGTATCAACGTCTAAGCCCACAGTAAACATATGATGAGCCCAAACAAGAAATCCAAGAACACCTATACTGATCATGGCATAAACCATGCCTAGATACCCGAAGACCGGTTTTCCCGAAAAAGTCGAAACGATATGACTTATGATACCGGATCCAGGCAGAATGGGAATATACACCTCTGGATGACCGAAGAACCGAAAGAGATGCTGGTATAATATGGGGTCCCCCCCTCCTGCGGGATCAGAAAAGGTTGTATTAAAGTTTCGATCGGTTAATAACATTGTAATAGCCCCTGCCAGTACCGGAAGTGATAATAAGAGTGGGAATGCTGTTACTGGAACGGACCACACAAATAGGGGTGATCTATGCATAGTCATTCCAGGTCCACGCATGTTGGAGATAGTTGTTATAAAATTTATAGAACCTAAAATGGATGAAACACCAGATAGATGAAGACTAGAAATTGCTGAATCAACTGCTCCTCCAGAATGGCTGGTAATACCACTTAAGGGCGGATAGACCGTCCACCCAGTGCCGCTACCCACTTCTACTAAGGCTGAGCTTAATAGGAGCAAGAGACTTGGTGGCAACAACCAGAATGAAATATTATTTAATCGTGGAAATGCCATGTCAGGTGCACCTATCAGAATCGGAACAGACCAATTACCAGATCCACCTATCATCGCCGGCATAACCATAAAAAAGATCATTAAAAAAGCGTGAGCCGTTATTAAAACATTATAAAGTTGATGATTCCCACCAAGAATTTGATCGCCGGGTCGTGCTAATTCCATACGAATCAATACTGAGAAGCATGTGCCCATCACTCCAGCAATGGCACCGAAGATGAGATATAGAGTCCCTATATCCTTGTGGTTGGTGGAGAACAGCCATCGGACCGGATTTGTCATAAAATGGAGAATCTTTCGTTTCCTTCCTTATCAGAGAGGGGCCCCTTCTTAGGGAGCGGGGCTTTTTTCTTGAAAAAGGGGGAGTGAGAGGGTAAGGAAAGAGGGGTGGGGAAGGCACTAAAAAAAAAAAGGAAAGCCCTCACTTTATTGATGGGAAATTTGGATCCCCTTTTCCTCTCAACCCCTCCCCCCAGGTTCAGGAGAGGGTCAACGCAAGGATCTTACTTCGAAGCAACCGTCTTTTGACCTGAATCTGCCGCCTGGCGGAAGGGACGAGCTTAACGCCCTTGTGGCGGAGCTCGATCGAGTGGAAGAGGGGATTCGGCGCTTGACTGAATCCCCCGCCGACAGTCGCGAATTAGAACTGCGGCGCCTCGCAGAAGTTCTTGGAACACTTGACAGCCGGTTGGAGCAAGCCCGAGCCATGGACTCGGCTCGCGACCAAGCACTGGCCAGGCAGCGGGCGGAACTTAACGCCCAATTGGAACCATTTCTGCAAGGGGAGGTCCAGCTTGCTGCTCGAAGGCAGGCCCTTGCAGAAGCGGTTAATTCCCTTCAGCAACAGCTCCGGGCCCAAGACCAATTCCTTGGAGATTGGGGGTCGAGGAATCAACAACTATAGCTGCACGGGGTACGTTATGATCTATAAACCGTCCCTAACGTCAGATAGGATTTTGGTTGGCTTCGTCGGGAGGCTCGCGTAGTTTGTTACGTCAGCTCCAAAAGGATAAGTTGCGTTGGAATCG
>NW_026264928.1:80911-81172 GCF_000817695.3 Arachis duranensis | reverse complement strand
GAACACAAGGCCTATTGGGCAACCAGATTCCTAAACCTTGATGCCAAGTTAGCCGGAGAAAAACGATTGCTCCAGCTAAATAAGCTAGAGGAATTTAGACTCAATGCTGTTGAAAATGCAAAGATTTACAAAGAGAAAGCGAAAAGATGGCATGATAAGAAATTGTCATCCAGAGTCTTTGAGCCGGGGCAGAAAGTTCTGCTATTTAATTCTAGGCTCAAATTATTCCCCGGGAAATTAAAATCCCGGTGGAGAGGTCCA
>NW_026264928.1:80811-80893 GCF_000817695.3 Arachis duranensis | reverse complement strand
GCGTATCACCATATGGATACATAGAGCTTCAGGATAATGACTCTAACAAAAAGTTCATTGTTAATGGACAAAGAGTCAAACA
>NW_026264928.1:80487-80736 GCF_000817695.3 Arachis duranensis | reverse complement strand
ACTCAGTAATAGTCCAGCTAATGACATTAAAGAAGCGCTTGCTGGGAGGCAACCCAGCCAATCACAAAATTTAATTTTATTCGTATTGATTTTTTTACAGGTATATGTCAAGGTATCTTCAAGGTAAAATAGCAATTGGTTGGATTCACAGAGTTATAAGGGAAATTGGAAGCTCACTGGCGTGAAAAAGCCAGTAAGAAGCACCCACTGGGCGTTCAACGCCAGTAAGGGTAGCCTTCTGGGCGTTAA
>NW_026264928.1:75245-78155 GCF_000817695.3 Arachis duranensis | reverse complement strand
ACAATGATTAAGTGAAGTGGAGGTCTAGATCAAGCATTTTTTTTCTTTTCTGTTATTCTAATTCCTACTAACACACTAACTGTTTGAGAAATTGCCTCTACTAACTCACTAACAATTTATCTCAAATAACTGCACTTAATTCTCAAGCGTGTTGTTGATTGGTCATCCTGATTGTTTGCATATCACAGGAAATCAAGTTTATACAGACAAAGGGGATCATGACATGAAGCCACCACTCATTGCACTCATCAAGAACAATTGTTCTTACGATGGAAATCCATCAGAGGATCCTCAACAGCATATATCTACTTTCCTGAGAACTTGCAATGCGGTCAAAACTGATGGTCCAGATCAGGACACTTACAAGATCCTGTTGTTCCCTTTCTCATTGAAGGGTGAAGCTGCACAATGGTTTGAAACTTTTCCTCAAGGAAGTATCACTAGTTGGGATGATTTGGTTACCAAATTTCTGGCCAAATTCACCTCATCCAGACAGATCATCCAGCTGAAAAAGGAGGAACATCTATTCACACAAGGGGACGAAGAACCACTCTTTAAGGCCTGGGAAAGATACAAGAAAGCGACTGATAAAGTGGGCTTCCGAGCTTTCTATGAAGGATTGACCCCAGAAACAAGAAAAGCAGTGGATTACTTCTCAGATGGCCTACTCAAAGCAACAACAACTGCTCAAGGAATTGCATATCTCAATAACAAAGGAGTCAATAACCAACAGTCATTTGAGAAACCACAAAATGCAATCTCAGAAAGAGAAGTGATGAATAGTGAAGAGGTGAATACATTCAAAGACTTAAACAAACAAATGCATCCTCAACCACAGCAAAACATGGAAACATCTGCTGCAGTGAATGCCAAATTTCCACCATGGAGACCCCATTCCTATCTGAGAATGAGGGAGTTTCAACATCAAGAACAAGGAAGTTTCCACCAAGGCAACCTCATGATCACACACAATCAATATCACACATCCACTAATACCATTCAAAGCCAACCCTCACAACACAGACACTCCCAAACCCATCTCAACTGGAGAAGGAGTGAGTACCAAAATCACAGACCAAGGGAATTCCATTATAACAACCCGAACTTCATAAACCATCAAAAACACCATTACAGCAATAACAACCACTACATGCCGCTACCACACCCACCCTTTCTACCCTCAACATGTCATAACCAACCAACCTCGCAAGACTCTCAGAGAATCACAAACTTGGAGATCCTAATGGAGAGAATGATGAAACATCAAGAGGAAACAACAAGGAACCAAGAGATGTTAATGAGAGGAATTGAGGAGCAGATAGCTCAACTGGCGAAGTACTTTGCAGAAATGGGTGAGAAGAAACCAGATACTTTCTTCAAAACCATTGAAGATAAACCAACCAACAACAAAGATGCTACAAAGAAGGAAGGATGGAAAAAGATCATAGAGGACAATGAGAAAGGAAGTACCAGCCAAGAAAAACAAAACAGAGAATTCCTTCAAAGAGAGACAGAGAAGAGAACTAAAGGCAAGCAGAAAATCCCCACTGGAAAGTTTTCACCAGGGGATCGAGTGATGATCAATAGTCAAACCATGAAGGTATCCTCACAGTTGTCTGATCACTACACCGTGACTAAGATCCTTTCACAAGAATCTATAGAAGTCATCAAAGAGAAAACTGGAAGGAAGTTCACAGTGAAAACAGACAAGCTAAGGCACTGTGATTTTCGACCTCCATGATAAGCAAAAATGAAGATGTCAAGCTAATGACAATAAAAGAGCGCTTGTTGGGAGGCAACCCAACCTGAGGTAGTTGTCTTTTTCATAGCTTTTCAATAAAAATGTTGAATAATTGGTATGCATTGCAAGGAGCTAAGTTTGGTGTTGCACACCAAAACAATTTGAGGGAGAATGAAAACTTCTAAGTTGGGTGTTCCACCAAAAATATCATTCAAAAACACATTCTCACCTCTTGCATGATTCTAGCTCCAAGCAATCAAACATATTATTCAACTGTTGAATTGTCTTCTAGTTTTAATTCCATTAACCTTTAGCAAGGATACATGGTTTCAAATATGGTTAACTTGATATATCTGAGACAGTGGCAGAACAATTAAGTTTGGTGTTCACACACCAAAACAAATCCTAGAGCCACACTCAGTATTGAACACACTAACCATATAATTAAGGGCTTGAGAAGCAAGCAACTTTGAGGATTATGCAGGACATGAGTCAACAATTAAGGACATTATGCATTTTAACTCAAAGAGGACACAACAGAAGGAAAAATCAAAGAGCTGCAACTTCAAAGGTTGTATCTGAACTTAATCCATGCTGTTGTGTGATGTTTTGAATTTGGGAACCTTTGTATGTCTTGCTAAAGTGTTTATATAGTTGCAAGTGAAATTGTTTGCTGAAAATGCCAAGTCTGCATAATGCTTGTATCCATCACTTAGTTTAAATATTGCTTTGTTTCCCAATTGCTTAAATAAAAGAGTTTGGTTTGAATTGAAAAGTAAAATATCCAATGTTGCATGAGTATGAATGGAAGTTGGTGGTGGTATATGTGTTTGATTAAATGCATAACTCATGGAATAAGTGTTGCATAATATCATTCTCATTCAATTGTGAGTTAGCTTGCTGTTACAAAGACTTTTATCAAGAATGAAACAACCCTTGGTAACAAAAACAGAAAGAAAAAGGAAAGAAAAAGCCAAAGTGGCAAGAAAAACAAAGAATAAAGGTTGGACACCAATGGCTTGAACCTTAGGACAAATGCCTGTGGTGTTCTTGTACTGAGATCTGCTTGGATGAGTAAATTCTAAGGGGTATTTTGAAACCCGGTCACTTAGATCAACTGATTTGGGATGGCCAATTGAAAATCCACAATAAAGAGCAACTTAGATACA
>NW_026264928.1:67352-70798 GCF_000817695.3 Arachis duranensis | reverse complement strand
TGTTCTTATCTAAGATGTTTATTCGCGCTTAACTGTGGAGAAGGTGATGATCCGTGACACTCATCACCTTCCTCAATCCATGAACGTGTGCCTGACAACCACCTCCGTTCTATATCAGATTGAATGAATATCTCTTAGATTTCTTAATCAGAATCTTTGTGGTATAAGCCGGATTGATGGCGGCATTCATGAGAATCTGGAAAGTCTAAACCTTGTCTGTGGTATTCCGAGTAGGATTCCGGGATTGAATGACTGTGACATGCTTCAAACTCCTGAAGGCTGGGCGTTAGCGACAGACGCAAAAGAATCAATGGATTCTATTCCAACCCGATTGAGAACCGACAGATGATTAGCCGTGCTGTGACAGAGCATAGGAACGTTTTCACTGAGAGGATGGGAAGTAGCCATTGACAAAGGTGACACCCTACATAGAGCTTGCCATAGAATGGATTTTGCGTGTGGAAAAGGATTTCAAGGAAGAGTTGAAGATCAGAGGACAAAGCATCTCCAAAACTCCAACATATTTCTCATTACTGCATAACAAGTAACGCTATTATTCTCTTTTATTTTTATATAATCAAATCTAGTAATTTCACTTTTTAATCCTATTGGCTTCCCAACTAAGATTAATAAAATAAACATTGATTGCTTCAAACCAATAATTTCCGTGGGATCGACCCTTACTCACGTAAGGTATTACTTGGACGACCCAGTGCACTTGCTGGTTAGTTGTGCGAATCACAAATTCGTGCACCAGGAAGCAGCAAGTGTCCGACGTTATGAAAGTGGTTTGGGAGCTGAGGTTACGGCTGTCGTCGTTGAGGGCCAAGGGAGAATGAGTTGTGGCGCATTTTTGAGTTTTCGAGTTTCGACAAGTCGAGGTAGGGACTTTTTATACAAACTGATTTATTTTAAATTGGAAATTGTTATAAATAGATATGCTGTGCGAAATGCATTTCTGGTGGTTATGCAAGTCTTATGAATTGTCTGATCTTGTCTTGAATGAATATGGTGGCCTGCTTGATTTAAATAATGTTTGCTTTTGATAATTTGGAGATTTCTAGATTGGTTGAGTTGAAATGATTTTTGATCATCTAAAAGTTTGAGTTTTGTTTTATTAGAAACTGATTTGGTCTTGAGCCTGTTGGAAAGAGTTGAGGATTAGTCTAGTTGGGACCTGGAAAGGGTGACAAAGTCCAAGTTTTAGGGGAGATGCTGTCGAAATTTCTATAAAATTCGAGACTTTATTTGAAACGCTATTTTAAGAAGGAACAGATCATGCCTTGAACTGTATTACCGATAAAAGAATTAGATTGAACCCTTTTATTAAGGAAAATTGTTATTTGTAAACTATTTTAGAAAAGAATCATGTTTTAAAGTTGATTTAAGGATGAAAAGAATCAAGTTTTGGAATTGATTGAATAAGCAAATTTGAAGGAGTTTTAATGTTGTTCGATTAACTAATTTCACTTTATGACATTTTAGGAAAAGTTTGAAGTATTATCTAGAACTTTGACTTAGTAAAACTGAAGCAATTTCGGAGCCCTTGGAAATAGATTTAAGAATGAAACTAAAATTGATTTTCGATTTAAATGACTTGGTTTTGGTATAAGTAAGTTGGTTTTAAAATTGGTTCGGAATAATTAGACACATCACTTGGTTTTGGTTTAAATTCAATTTTATTTATTTAAATCAAGAAGTTAAGGTTTCAGAGGTTTTCAATAAATTTAAGAAATGAGTTAGGTTATTCTACCCTGAAGTCTTGAGACTCCGCTGAGGAATTTTATGACCAAATCCTGATTTAGAAATGAATGATTTTGAGTCTTTCGAAAGACGATTTTGAATTTGGCATGATTTTGAGATTGTTTGGAAGTATTGGAAAGACGTGGAAAGTGGCTCCGTTTTGAAAAATGATTCTTGGCATGATGTGAATTTGAATACGGTTGTTGTTTAAAAGTAAATGGGCCAAGAATGATTTTGAAGTAAAATATTGAGCATGATTGATGAGTTGAAAATGTTTTTCTGAAAAACCAATGGACTACTGTTTTATATTAGGATTATGAGACGCTATGCGCCTGGCATGAGCTGTGGTTAGATCCCGCCTCTGTCGAGGTAGCGGCGGCGGCGTAAGGGCGATGGTTCGTCCTGCTTGTGCTTAGATGTAAGGTCGGTGGCAATAGATACCTCTCGCATCCCTTTAGATCATCAGAGCGTACATGCGCAAAACCCTAGATAGTTATCCGAGCACTATATCTCGGGGGTTCCCACACCATGATTCCGAAGGGTAACATCTCCATGGAGATGTGTTGGGTTGGCAGTTGAACCGACAATGTGATATCACATCCAGTAAGGCAGACATTCGTCATTTGCATTTATGTGACATTGTTTGGGTGTGTATATTGTAATTAGTTTGCCTATGTGAATATTTATGTTAATTGCTAACTGCTATATTTGTTGTAATTGCTATTGATTGTGTTTGAACTACATTAATTGTGATTGTGTTTGATTAGTTGGTTTGTGATGAATTAGTTGATGATTGAGTTGTTTGGGCCGGGGACCGTGTTGGATTGGATGGGCTTGAGGCCGTGATTGGTATATTGAGTTCTAGTTTTGTATAAAGTATCTGACCAGTTTAGCATAAACTTAATGAATCTATGCCTGGAACGGGATGGTCATTTATACTGCGTAGGTAACTGCTTTCATGGTTGTGGTCTAGAAAAGTATGAAAATCAAACTCTTACAACATAGACTTAATTGAACCTATGTTTGGGACATGTTGATCATTCATACAGTCCAGGAAAAACTTTTCAGATTTTACAAGAAAGGAAAAAAGTTTTGTTTTAAATTATTTGAAAAATTTACCAAGTCTTCAAAAAGGAATTTTCTGGATTTCGCATGTGTACCCAAGGTTTTGGAAAGACTCATGAGACGAGCAATGATCACTATACTCTAAGAATAACTTTATTTTTACGTATCTTGTTATAGCAATTTCTGTAAATCCTATAGTAAGAACAAGCGAGGACGATGTTCTCACTCCCCTATAGGTTTTTCCTTTTTAGGACATAGACGACGAAGCTTCAGAAGAGTTATGTTCATTTTCTGAATTTTTGTTTATTCGGTATTTTTGTATTATCTTAGCTACTATTTTTTTGTATGTACATGTATGTTTATATTTTCAAGGAAAAAGTGTTTATGAAAGGTTATGCGGTTTTAAGTTTTAAGCAGGCTCATCTTTTAGTATTAAATATTATAAGAGTCGTCGTAATACTCGAGCTATCCGAGTAGCGCAGCCAGAAGCGTGACATTTTGATAATTATGGTGTTACACTTTCTCTTAGTCTTCTCTTGGATTATGTAAAATCACCATGGAGGCTTCTTATCTCACTGTATAATTATTTTCGGTGAATTCAAGTTTTTCTGACGAGTATGTCGTTTTCTTTAGGTTGC
>NW_026264928.1:28399-67305 GCF_000817695.3 Arachis duranensis | reverse complement strand
TATTTATATATTTATAAATAACAAATTTAAAGTTTTATTTTAATAATAAATAATAAATAAATCAAAAATTAATTTTGTATAAAAAAAAGTAAAGTCTTTTTCATACATAATGAATAGTTATATTTGTTTTTATTAAAATAAATTATATTGTTAATTAATTATACTCGTATCGTTATACTGATTATTTATGAGTATAGGCAAATTCTGATATCTAATTAATTATTCTTGTATATTTGATTATTATACTCATATATTTCATTCTTTATATTTAATTTATTGATGATTATTTTAAAAGAGTATTATATTTAATAACATTATTGTCTTTCAGATAATATTATCATAAAATTAATTTTATATTATATAGATACTATCTTACCATACCAATATAAAAAATGTTGTTGTTAGGTTAAGTATGCACTTAGAGTGTAACCAATTTATTATTATATATGCACGACTTAATTTAATAATGTCAATTTTTTAAAATTCATTTTGTAGTTCCCATAAAGAACCACTTAAACAATACAAGAATATTTGTTTATATTGAATTAAATTAAATTATTAATTTAAATTATATCCATCTAAATTTCAAATAAAATATTTTTATAATTTTAAAATTTAAAAATATCTGAATTAAATTAAATGAGCACATCTCAGATAATGAGTCATTTATTTGCGCATTGTACATATGTTGGATACTGAGTCCGTACTCAATTTCTGTTTGTACGCATCTCGGGTGCTACATTTAACTCTTCTAACACAAATTAAGATCTCGTACTTGAGATGTGTTCACTCTTTGAAACTCTTCCGTAATCGAGATGTGACCCAATGTGTATTTATGTAATTACACTGTACTTTACGTGTTATCATAAATTTGATATTTATTTAATTTAAGTGAAAAAAAAAACCCTACACTCCATTGTGTTAATTTGAACCGAATAAAAGAAAATGTTATTTTAACTTTTAAGCAAAATTAGTGTTATATTTCAAATAGTACATTTAACGCAAAATAATATATTATAAACATAGTAAAATAACATAATTTAATACAGAAATTTGTTGTTAAAAAATGTGTCGATCTTTTTTTATAAAAAAATTTCATTAAATTTTCTTTCGTTCATAAATATATGATTTTAAATATCATAGAATTTTTTTTGCATCATAAAGGATCTTATTAAATAAAAAAGTATTCATAAATTTTGTTACTGCATGGTTTAAGTAAAATAAAAGAGAAGGGGAACAGGATCATAGGAACCAAATATCCAATATTTCCTACTCATTACCACCGTTAGGAGATTCATGCATTCAAATATTATCATAACCACGTTTTGTAACCAAGTGTCCGTTATGCTAAAAATCTTATTTGCCTTAATTTCCGTTCATATCGACTCATGGTTAATATAACTATTTCTTTGACACTACATAATAGTATATATTAGCTGTGACTAGTATTAATTTTTTCGTTCAAACGTATTCCGTATAAAGAGAGAAAAACACCTTAAACACTATTAGCGTACAAGAAGCATTATAACGTTACAATTCATGAATTCGATCAGGTTCAGAGAGATGTATCATTCTACTCTTGCTTGTTCATTCAACAGGGCATTACCATTTTTGAAAGGGATACTAGAATACGCAGAGGTGCACTGAAGTTCTATCCATATGTTCATCTTTGTGTTCTCATAGACACGTTACATCGATTCCACCAAAACAAGTAAGCTGAAAATTATTTTACTTAATTTATGTCATGTGAAGAAAATAATTTAGCATTCTCCAGTCTCCCATCTAATACGACTGGATGGCCCACCTATTTCTGGTCTAATGGTTCCTTTCATCATTAGGGCTACCCGAACGTCCCATCGACATGTAATTATGCTCAACCCGAAACCTAGAGTTACGAAAACGGACCATGGCAACGAAATCCTACATGTAAAATGATAAGTCCCTCTCCCAAATGCCCTTCTTCTCACTTTTTCACTTACAATTTGCATTTCCTTGTTAACGCGGCTGGCACCAAGTAAAACGAAAGGAATGGAGCGTCTCGGAGGCTTCCTTCAGGACTCTAAAAATTTTGATGCAGTTCACGAGTAAGTATTCATGCAACAGTGCTTTCACCAATATACACTTGTACTAGTATTAAATAAAATGACCATGCATGTTAAACTAGAAATGGTTACTCGTTGGCAAAGCCATACTATCGCAGGAGGCACTCACCGACGCTGGCGAAGGTGGGGAAGATGGAGATGTCAGCATGAATCTAGATCTGACAATGGAAGTCGTAAGTATACCCCTTATTACAATGTGTACTATTCGAACAACGAAATGTAGTTGTCACGTTAAAGCGATAATGATCTATTGTGGTTTCAGCCCACTCCATATGATTCAACGAAATACTGTCCATCCAACGAGGACTTACTCCAGAACCTGGCCGACTTCCCGACAACCGCGGAGTCCATTCGTCTAAGTGTATAGTTTCTTTCTTTTCCATGATTACCTATGCATGCATGTTTGTACCGCCAGATAATATCATCAGGTCGTGTTGCCGTAACGCGTGTGTGCTTCTTTGAGCAGAACATTGAGGCTAATTTTTTTTTATATTGTTTAAATATATGTGTAATACATTATTATTGGAAGATTGGGTGTTTTTTTTGATATGATGTTTTATTCAAATCTGACGGTCCGATTTGTTTGAAGAGAAAAATAAATTACAAATCGGAGGATCCGATTTGTTTGGAGAAAAAAATAAACTATAAATCGGAGGGTCCGTTTTATATTTTTTATTTTTTTTATTTTTTAAAATAAAAATCGGACGGTCCGATTTTAACATTAAAATTTTTTTTTTCGAATTCACAAATCGGACGGTCCGATTTGTGATTGTTTGTTTTAAAAAAAAATAAAACAAACAAATCGGTGCATCCGATTTGTACATCCCATACCAATGTGAAACACACTTCTATTCACAGTTTTTTGTTATACACTTCTCTCTCTCCCACATAAAAAATAACAAGCGCAGCCGTTACTCTCGAGGACGGCAAGCCCATCCTCACGTCAGACCCGGTTCCTCCTGTTCCATCCTTCACGCACCAGCGTAGCCAGTCTCACAAGGGGAATGGATTTCTGAATGAATCTCCAATCCCAACTGACTTTGACCTTGTGGTGCCTAATTCTCCTGACCTTGGAGACGACGTTGTTCTACTTAAGTCACTGTCTACGAATCCCTGCTAGCTCATTAGAGCATCATTACTGATCTCCACCCCAACAAGCCTTGGTGACTGGTCGGTGGGGCTACCGAAAATTTTCACCGACTCAAAACATGCGCATATACCCCTAAACCGAAGTGACAAGGTATCTATTTGTTCCTTTGTTAAGGTTCGGTGTTTCAGTTTTTTCGCACCGTTCATCAAGGGCTACCCCGCTGTTAGGAATACATAGCGAAAAAATAATCCAAAACAAAATCACAGAACACATATGTTAGGAGTGCATCCTTCAAAGAGTTGTGAAAATGAGTTCGTAGGCTTTGAGTATTCATTTTTTTAAATGATAATTATTACTTACGCATATTATTGAAGGGTTTAGGGTTTTATGAGGATCTAATAATATATTTTTGGAAATTAACAAGTACAAATGACATAAAATATAGTTTTTCATACGTCGGTCGTTTGAATTTTGTATCACTCAAATTCACGTAAAGTGATTGCTACGGTACGATCGATATTTTATACGTATTGATACAATATAAAAAATGGACAAATAAAAATTTGCCACATGATTATATTTATCTGCATTGACATTTATTTTTTATTTAAATTTTAAAAATGTTATGTTATTATATATATAAAAATGTCCTCACAAATAATTATAGAAAGACAAATATATCCTTAAAATTATTTGTATTTAATAATGATTAAATAATTCTTTTTATATTTGTAAAAAAAAGTCAAAAACACCCTTTTACAATCAAAATTAAATTAAAATCACGTCAATCAAATAATTTCAGAAAAAAAAACAAAATCAAAATCAATTAACCAAAATAAAATAATTTGTGCTTGCACTTCTTTTTCTCTCAACATCAAAATTGCACCAAAAATGATGAACAAACCCTAACCAGGCAAAAAGTCGCAAAACCAGTCCTCATCTCCCTCTTCCTGCTCGCCCTTTCTTGTTGCTTCCCTAGTCCTATCTTTGCGCAGCTTGCTTGACGAACGAATTTTTGCTAGAAAAGAATTTTACAAATAAAGTCTCGTTGAAAGTATAGCTTCTAAACCAGCAAAGAATCCTTTCGTACAAAAACTTGTTTGTCACTAAAGCAAACCCAATAAAAGTAATAACCGAAGTATTTAAACCTCGGGTTGTCTCTCAAAGAATTGCAGGGAAGTGTGCTTATAATTGGTTATGGGTTTTCTGAAAAATTTGGAGTTTGGACAATGGGCACATAAAAGATTATAAATTAAAGCAATGAAAATTAACAAGAAGTTTTACGTAATTAAAATAAGTAAAAAGTCTTGACTAGGAGAAGATTAATCTGAAGTTCTATCCTTGTTGGATTTTTCAAGATTAATTAGTAATAGGTTGTTGTTCCACTTGGTTATCCTTCATTGAATAAAGGAAAGTCAAGTTGAGAGCCAAACTTCTATTCACAAGAAAATACTCCTTTCCCTTGGGAAAGGTTAGTGTCAGTAACTAGAAAGCTGGCCAACAACTTCCAATTACCAATTAACTCTTGAGTATTCCAACTCAAGGGTCTCAAAATATTAATCAACTCCAAAGTCCAGTTAAAGCCTACTCCATTGACATGGTAATTGAACTTAATTGAAAATAATCAAGAAATAATGGAATCAAATAGGAAATAAAAGAGTAAGGAAATAGAAAACAAACTAAAATGATAAAAACTTCACGAAGGTAGTAACTCTTTGTAATATCCAACTCAAAAGCATAAAACTAGGAATCCTAAAACCTAGAGAGAGGAGAGAGCCTCTCACCCTAGAAACTACATCTAAAACTAAAATTGTGTGAATGTGAGAAGTCCATGCATGATTCTCCCACTCTGCAGCCTCTATTCTATGTTTTCTGGGCTGAAAACTAGGTCAAAATAGCCCAAAAATTGCCCCCAGTGATTTCTGCAGTTGCAGTACGTCACGCATATCGCGCGTGCGCGCCGATGGACTTTTCGTCAAGTGCACGTGTGCGTCAAGTGCGCGTTCGCGTCGCCTAGCTGCATGGCCACTATGGGAAATTGTATATTGTTGCAAAGCCATGGACGTTAACATTCCAGCGCAACTAGAAGCGCCTCATTTAGACCTTTGTAGCTCAAGTTATGATCGATTAAGTGCAAAGAAGTCAGGGTTGACAGCTTTGTAGTTCCTTCAGCTTCTTGTATTCCTCCACTTTTGCATGCTTCTTTTCCATCCTCTACGCCATTCCTGCCCTGTAATCTCTGAAAACACTTAACACACATATCATGGCATCGAATGGTAATAGGAGAGAATTAAAATTAGCTAAATTAAGACCAAAGAAACATGTTTTCAATCATAGCACAAAATCAGGAAAGAAAATATAAAACATGCGATTTCTATGAATAAGTGTGCGATTAGTGGATAAAACCCACTGAATTAAGCACAAGATGTATCACAAAATAGTGATGCATCAGTGCTTCCCTACCTCGCGCTGCTATGCTCTCGCCGCCGTGCCTTCCATCGTCGCATCGTCTGTGGGTGTTGTATCGCATGATGCTCCCTGCTGCAGCCTGTGGGTGTTGCCGTGTTGCAAGTTGCTAGTGCTGCCATTGTTGTAGCTCTCTTTTCCATCGTGGCTGACTCCGTCGTGGCGCCGCCAGTTAAGGTAAGTCGCAAACCTCCTCTTTCCCCTGCGATAGTCCCCTCCTACCTCTCTTCAATACTTCAGTTCAACGTTCAAGCTTCAATCTGTTATATTCCTCTATTTTGTTCTGAATATGATTATGAAGTTATAATTTTGCTAGTTATTGGATTGATTTTTGAATCTTCTCTGCTGAATTGAACTCAGTTAAACTTTTAAAGTCTTTTAGTTGAATTTTTCTCCTTTCTATTTTATTCTGAACTACCTAAAATGAATTATTTAATTTTTCTTGTTCAATTTTGTTTTGAATTTACTGTTGTTCAATTTTTAATGACTGGTTCCTTTCAACATATCACAAACATTCATAAAAATGCTTATTCATAGAATAATGTAGATTATTCCATTAGAAACCAACAACAGAGTGAAGGGTTCTGAATTGTTTTTTTGTCTAAGTAGATGGACATAAAACTAATTTGGATAATCTTGTGCTTTCTCTTTTCCCTCCTATTGGGTTCTGCTTAATACAATGGCATAGCTTGATTGTTGTTTTCTATATTATTACTAAGTTTGATAACTTCCATAAATATTTTTTCCTTAAGCCAGTGAAATAGAGATGTTGGTAAGGAGTACAGCCAAAAATTGAATGTTTAAGGATTGTTATTATTCTGCAATCAAGTATTAAGTTGATGAAGTTGAGTTTCACTTTCATTGTTTTAGGTAGAGTATATTCAATTCTAAACAAACTTAGAAGAACTTGTGATGATAGTCTTTCACAAGGAGTCCAAGAACATGCTAGTACCCTTTTGTTGTTATCAAAATGATTTGTTTGGTGTTCATGTGAAGTAGTCTAAATTAAAATTCAACTGATATACATGAGTATGATTTGCAGTTAGGATGGCACCAAAGATATCTAAAAGTCTTAACGGGAAGTTGAGCTTAGGAGCTAGAATTCTTCAACTTGGTGGAGACGACAAAGTGTTTAAGCAATTCTTCAATGTCAGAGAAGGTAAAACACTTCTAAAAGCTTCGACATGCTATCTTTTGACAACATCAGGGCCTCTAACAGGTTTGCTATTCATCTTAAGTGACAGGGTAGTATTCTGCAATGAGAGATCAATCAAAATATTTACAGGGAAAGGCCAAATGATGAGGATCTATTACAAAGTTTTTATTCCACTCAAAAAGATCAAGTGTGTGAACCAAAGAAAAAAAGTTGAAAAGCCAAAACACAAGTATATAAAGATAGTTACAATGGATAACTTTAATTTTTGGCATATGGGAGTCGTAAAGTATTAAAAAACCTTTGACATGTCTTGAGCATGCAATTTCTGAAGCTTAAGAACAATGTATAGCAGAAGAAGCTATCTTTTAGTTAGTTAGATGAAGAAACATGTATATATAATTATGAGCTTGTAAATTCTAAAATGATGATTTGTTGATTTGCAAGTCAAATATTTTATTTGGATTAATTTGATAATGTATGAAGAAAATTGAATTTTTTTATGGTTGGAACTCAATATCAATATTATATAATTTTTTTTCTTTATCTTTCTCAATAATTAATTAGCTGATCAATGTATATAGAGAGAGAGAAAAAATTAAATGATAAAATTAAATCAATTTTATTTTATTTTTTATATTAATTTTAAATTATGTTAAATTGTTTATCAATTTTACTTGTAATATTTTTTTAGAGGAAAATAAAAGGAAAGAAAATTAAAGAAGCATTAAACTTAATCCATCTCATATTCTCATATGATAAATATATATATATATATTTTTGAGATCACTCCAAATCTAATTTTTTTTCATAATTTGAATTTGAAGAATTAGAAGGTCTTTTCATCTTCAAAGTTGGTTTATAAAATATTTTAATTAGCAGTTAATCATATAAAATTTATATAATTATATAGTGCTCTCTAATATCTCTTGTTTGATCTGTAAGAATGATGCGGATGTGTGGATTGCGAGTTGGATGATAGCTTATTTTTTAAGATGATAATTTTAATATAAGGATAATATTATACACTCCAGTTTTTTTCCCTCACTCTTTCTTTGATATTTAGGTAGTTAAGCCTAATATCTAAATGATAATATTTTATTAGGTCAATGATAATAATCGAATGAAGATTGCATTTTCACTCATGTTAAAGGATCATAATATCATTGAGTATAGAATCAAAATTAAAGCCTTTGAAAAACTTAAAAAGTTGAATAATAATCACCAACGTGATCTTTGATGATTTTCCACGAAATTAAATTTACAATTTTTCCTTCTTTTATTTTTTTGGTCTGGTTTTTTGTGAGTATATAAACTTTCTAGTGACCTAAGCATTATATTTTGTTTATGTTTATTGTTTTCTTTTTCGTTTGCAGGATTAGTTAATGTTTCGATTTTAGAGACAATAATAAAAAAGAATTTAAATCCTCTAAATCTTGAATTTTCATTTTAGAGAGTAAAATATAATCTCTCACTCTTGAATGATTTTTCTCTCATATTTTTTCTTGATCCTACTTATGAAATAAATAGGGAGAAATCACACTTTATTCTCTAAAGTGAAATTCAAAATTTAGAGGATCTAAATCCAATAACAAAAGAAAGTTGGCTTATATTATATTTTAGTTTATTTCCTAGACTTTATTATTATTATTATTATACACAAATACATATGAATAATTTGTACCTTAAATATATAAAAATATTTATAGGTACATGCATATTTTTTTATATATATTCATATGTTTATTTTAACAGTTTACACCATTTTTGGACGTGGATTTTATGCAGAGTACACTAGGATTTTAAATAATTTAGCAAAATTTTTCAATCGGTTGCTTGCACTCAGTAAACTTCACTGTTTGATGTCCACATTAACTATCAATACGTCTATCTGAACCGTTAAAATAGTTTAATTTATATCTCAATGAATAAAATCAGAAATCCAAAAATGTGTAAGCATCTGCTTCAAATTTATGCAAATATTTTCCAAACTTTAACCGGTAAAATTCATTAATGAAATAGAGCTTTATCCGAATAGTGAAGACCTTGGAAATTAAAAGTAGGATAAAGGACTGAACTAAAATATATCCATGTTTCTCTTTTATTCTACTTTTGTTTTAACTGCAAAGAAGGAAAGAAAGGAAATCTCAACCATAAATTGATCTCTAACAAGAAGAATTTGTTATATTTTAGCAAATCCATGACTGCATTTAGATTAGCTTCTAAGGCAACTCATATCAAAAGCTTATAAACACTTATTTCTCTGAAGTAATTTATTGCCAAACATGCTCCAGAACAGGTTATAGATGAAAATGTATGCATGGTAAATGGAGTTTTATATCCTAAATTCCCACATAGTAACCATCTGAATTGAGAAATAAATGATAGAATTGCAGAAAATATCAACATATATGATCCTCATAACAGAACAAATGGTACAGAAACATCTTTCAAATGGGGTTCAGCATTCAATTTTGTCGAAACTTTGGCCACACAGTGATTACTCCTGGTCTCAATTCCTCAAATCACTATCTGCAGAACATAAAAACATGAGCAACTAAAGTACTAACTAGTAAGAACCATGGTACTGCAGAACCCTTCACTCTGTTGTTGATTTCTAATGGAACAATCTACATTATTCTATGAATAAGCATTTTTATGAATGTTTGTTATATGTTGAAAGGAACCAATCATTAAAAATTGAGCAACAGCAAATTCAAAACAAAATTGAACAAGAAAAATTAAATAATTCATTTTAGGTGGTTCAGAATAAAATAGAAAGGAGGAAAATTCAACTAAAAGACTTCAAAAGTTTAACTGAGTTTAGTTCAACAGAGAAGATTCAAAACTCAATCCAATAACTAGCAAAATTATAACTTCATAATCATATTCAAAACAAAATATAGGAATATAACAGATTGAAGTTTGAACATTGAACTGAAGTATTAAACAGAAGTAGGAGGGGACTATCGCAGGGGAAAGAGGAGCTTTGTGACTTACCTGAACTGGCGGCGCCACAACGGAGTCAGCCACGATGGAAAAGAGAGTAGCAGCGATGGCGACACTAGCAACTTTTAACACGGCAACACCCACAGGCTGCAGCAGGGAGCATCATGCGATCAACACCCACAGACGATGCGACGACGGGAGGCACGGCGGCGAGAGCACAGCGGCGCGAGGTAGGGAAGCACGCCGCGCGGAGATAGGACTACAGAAACAACAAGAAAGGGCAAGCAGGGAGAGGGAGATGAAGACTGATTTTGCGACTTTTTGCTTGGTTAGGGTTTGTTCATCATTTTTGGTACAATTTTGATGTTGAGAGAAAAAGAAATGCAAACACAGATTATTTTATTTTGGTTAATTGATTTTGATTTTGTTTTCTTTTTTGAAATTATTTGATTGTAAAAGGGTGTTTTTGACTTTTATTTACAAATATAAAAAGAATTATTTAATCATTTAACACAAATAATTATAAGGATATATTTATCTTTTTATAATTATTTGTGAGGATATTTTGTATATATAATAATATAATATTTTTTAAAATTTAAATAAAAAATAAATGTCGATGTAAATAAATATAATTCACATGGCAAATTTTTATTTGTCTATCTTTTATATCGTACCAATACGCATAAAATATCGATCGTACCGTAGCAAACACCTTTACGTAAATTGGTTGCCATATTTTATTTTTTAAATTTTCAGCTGTTGGTGCAAGGTTTCAATTGCTCTTGTCATTGCATCCATTTTTTTTTTTTGGACGGGGCCAAGGTCAGATTACTGACCCGGCCACTCAAACAGAGCCCGATTCACCCCAAACCCCGTCTCCCTCGCGCTCGACCCTAACACTACTGTCGTCTTCCTCGCTTTGCTCTCTGGTCGAGTTTCTTGTTGTCTGGAGCATTCATCTCTATTCTCCTCATCCGTCCGGTACTGACGCCGATCTTGGAGTACCCGCGTTGGTTCTTCTGGGTTGGTTGCCTCGGCCTCAGCAATCCTCTGCATCGAAGCTTCCGGCCACGGATCGTGACCATCTGCACTCCTTCGACGATCTGCTCTCTCATCTTTGCCAATGTGGTTGCTCCTCTCCATGGTTCGCCGCTGTGACGCAGTGGGTTGATGCTTCTCTCCCCCTTCAGCTTGATGCATGTCTCGTGTATGCATTTCTCCCCTCAGAGGTATGTCCTTTTCTGTTTGCATTCTTTGCTGATTGGTAGGGGATGAATGCCCAACCTGTTGATTTTGCGCCCATTGATTGTGGTGAGAAATTGCGAATCTGGCTTCTGTTCTAATTGAATTCCTAACTGGATTAGGAATATTGAAAGTCCACTGGCTCGTGAGAACATTCCCCATTGCCATCGCTGCCAATTGGTGAGCTACTATGTTGCCTTCCCTTGGAGTCCAGGTAGCTCCTACAGTTGGCGCCTCTTCAAGCATTTGCAGAATGTCTCTGAGAATTGCGTCTGCCTCCGCTATTGGCGTTCTCGCCTTAACAGCTTGGACCAATGGTAAACAATCTGTTTCGATTATACAATTTTCTATTTGTAAATTCTTTATGAGTATTAGAGCTTCTCTGTATGCCTGAGCTTCTGCTGCTAGTGCTGAAGTTGTGGTAAATTTTTTTGTTGTCCCAGTAATGATCTTGCCCTGCCAATTCCTAATGACGACGGCTGAAGCTGCCTTACCTGTATCTTTCTGGAACGCTGCATCAGTATTGACCTTCAACCTTTCTTGTGGTGGGGGTCTCCAGGTAATTCTCTTCCTATCCCCAATCCTGCCTTTGCTTGAATTTTGTTGAGTGCTACTCCCGCTTGTTGTGTTGTGGTATTCTTCTGCTAGTTGTTCTGCATTGGTAATTGCCTGTTTTGGATTGATTGTTGCTTGCTGGAATATGTATTGGTTTCTTGTCTTCCAAATGTACCAACATACACACCCCAGTTTACATAGTACTCTTTCCTGATCCTTCCCTGTCTCCCTTCTTATTTTCTGTACTGTATCCCATATCCATCTTCCAAACGATGTCACATTATAGGCTGTAGGTGTTATTTGAATACTCGATCCGAACCAAACCGCCCTCGTCCACGGACATAAGAGTAAGACATGTTCAACAGTTTCATTCTCATCCTGGCATATGCTACATGAAGGCTTAACTGCACATCTGCGCTTATACAAATTACTGTTTACTGGTAGAATACCTTCCACTGCTTTCCATAAGAACATTCTGATCTTTTGTGGCACTGGTAGTCCCCATATAGTCCCCCAAATCTCCCTGTGATTCTGACTTGATGAAGCTTCATTTAATTTTATTTCTTCTTTTGCATCTTTCTCCTCTTTCGCAGCCCGGTAACCTGATTTGACTGTGTAATGTCCTTCTGCTGTGTATGGCCAGATCAGATTATCCTTTTTGTTAATCAGGCTTATAGGTGTTCTTGTGATCGATTCTGCTATGTTCCCCGGAAATATTCCCCTGATTCTGTTCTCATTCCAGCCCTCTCCATGCTTTATAAGGTCACTCACTTTTCTGACTTGTTCTTCCCCATATCTCCTCAATTTCCCCATTCCTGCCACCCAATTATCCTCCCATATATCTATCTCCATTCCACTCCCTATGCTCCATCTGCCTTTCTTTCTAATAAAATCCCTTCCCTCCAACAAGCTTTTCCATATCCATGACGCATTTCTTCCTTCTTTCGCTTCCCATAAGCTACAATTAGGGTAATAAATTGCTTTTAGCGTCTTTGCCCAAATAGCTTCCCCCTCTTTTAGTAGCCTCCAAGTCTGTTTCGCTAGATGCGCAATGTTTTGACACTCGAAATCCTTGAACCCTAAGCCTCCATTTGTTTTACTCTTAGTCAACTTTTTCCAGCTCTTCCAATGGATACTTTTTTCCCTCCCGTTGTTTGCCCACCAGAATCTCACTATTGCAGCCTCGATTTCTCTGTAGAATGATTTTGGGAATTTGATGATGTTCATAGCAAAAGCCGGGATCGCTTGAATTACTGCTTTTATCAAAATCTCCTTTCCAGCTTGGTTTAGCAGCTTCTCTTTCCATCCTTGCATTTTGTCAAGTATTTTCTCCTTTATCCACTCCAACGCCCTATTTTTGGATCTTCCCCATCTTGCAGGCAGCCCTAAATATCTTCCTGGATCATCCCATGACGCCATTCCAGTTATCTCTTCTATGTTCACTCTCTTTTGTATAGATACTTGGCTTCCAAAGATTAGCCCGGATTTTTCAGTGTTGATTCTTTGTCCTGATGCCTCCGTGTATTTATTTAAAATCTGGATTAGTTGAAATATCTCCTCCTCTTCCGCACCTGCAAAAATTATGCAATCGTCAGCAAATAATAAATGAGTGATGACCGGTGCTGATTGAGCTAATCTTATTCCAGAAATCAGCCTATCCCTTCTCGCCTTTTCCATCAGAATAGTGAAGCTTTCAGCTGCCAAGATGAAGAGGTAGGGTGATAATGAGTCTCCCTGCCTAAGTCCTCTTTGAGGGGTGATTCTACTGGATAGCTTCCCATTTATTTTAAATCTGTAAGTGACGCTTTTAACACAGCTCATAACCAGCCTCACCCATTCATTACTAAATCCAAGTTCTTCCATGACCCTTTGCAAAAAATTCCACTCCAATCTATCATAGGCTTTATTCATGTCCAATTTTATCGCTAGGTCCTGACTTCCAGCATTTCCTTTTTTATTTAGCATATGAAAAGCTTCTTGCACTATAATTATATTGTCTTGTATGAGTCTTCCTTTGACAAATGCACTCTGAACTGGAGATATGATTTGATCTAACACTTTCCTTAGCCTTCCCACCAAGACCTTAGTTACTATTTTATATGCAAAGTTGCAGCAACTTATTGGTCTGAGCTGATTTAGGCTTTCCGGTTGGCTAACCTTGGGCACCAAGACAACAGTAGTTTCCCCTAGATCCCCTGGTATACATCCATCTTCAAAAATTTGCTTCACTACTCCACAGACTTCTTTGCTTAAGATCTCCCAGTGTTGTTGGAAGAAAAGCCCATTTAAGCCATCTGGCCCTGGAGCTTTCAGCCCTCCCATACTGAAAACAGCCTCCCTTATTTCCTCATCTTTAATTTTTGCCATTAGTTCCTCATTCATCTATCTAGTAACTCTTTTTGGTATGTCTTTTACACACTCTTCCAGATTTCTGTCTCCTTCGGAGGTGAATAATTTAGTGTAGTGCCTTTCCACTAACCTCATTATGCTTGCCTCTCCTTGTATCCACTGACCTGTTTCATCTTTCACTTTGTCAATTCTGTTCCTAATTCTTCTCTGAATGGTTGTTGCATGAAAGAATGATGTGTTTTTGTCCCCCCATTTTAGCCATTTCAGCCTTGATCTTTGCCCCCAATATTTCTCCTCTTGTTTCCATAGCTCTGATATTTGGTTCTTCAATTCCCTCTCTCTTCTTTGATCTCTTTCTGACATATCGTTCTCTTGGATGTGATGTAATTCTGCTTTCTTTCTTTCTAGTTCTTTATCTGCTCTTTTAAACTTTCGTTTGCTCCATTCCATCAGCTCCCTTATGCATCTGTTTCTCTTTCTTATGAATTTTCCCCAACAATTCCTATTTCCATCATCTTGTTGCCAGCCCTTCTTGATCACCTCTTTGCACTCCTCATGCTCAGCCCAAAATGTCTCAAACTTGAATTCTCTTTTTATCCTCCCTCTCGGTTGTAAATCCAATATGAGCGCACAATGATCCGAGCTTATGTCCCTAGTTATGAAGTTGTTTCTAGGATTACTGAACCAGGTATATTTACTTCCCTTTAAGTCAACATCCATCAAACCATTTTCATCTACAAACCTTCTAAACGTTTCTAAACAGATTTTAGGTTGTGGGAGAATACCTGCCTTTTCTTCTTGGTTTAGTATGTCATTGAAGTCCCCCAAATAAGCTTGAGGTACCTCCTTGCTTATATTACTTACCGTGAGCTCCTGCCATAGTTTCCTTCGCTTCTTAAAAACAGGATTTCCATACACAAAAATGCCCTGCCATTTCAAATCATTATTAATGTTAATATTGGCTTTAATATAGTTGTCACACCATTCATAAACATTAACATTCACATTAGATTTCCATAGGAGACATAGTCCACCGGACAAGCCCCGGGGTTCTACGCAAAACATATTATCAAACTTCAGCTTTCTATTAATCCTATTCATTCTATCTCTACTTGCCCTAGTTTCCATTAGATATACTATAAGCGGCTTTACTCTTTTACATAAATTGTATAGCTCAGAAATTGTCGGGGCAGCCGCTATTCCCCGACAATTCTAGCTTATAATACTCATGGCTGAGGTTGGGGCATGTTAAGGCCCGCCTCCTCAGCCTTCTGTCCTTCTTTGAGAGATTCAGGGTCTTGTGTTGCTGGTTGATACTTCCATGAAACCCGAGCCGTGTTGCTGCTCCTCAGTTTCTTGGCTTCCTTGTCCTCGCACTCCTCCCTCCCTTCTGTGTACGTTAGCAAAGGCACTTGTGATAGTTCTCTCTTCCTTTTCAAATTCAGTTTTATTTCCAGTTTCCTTGCAAGCTGTGTTTCCCAATCTCCCTGAGCTTCCATTCCTTCTTCTTGATCTTCATCACTTGCTAGTTCAACATAGTAGTCATTCCCCCCTGAGTGAGCATGCTGATTCCCATACTTATGATCCCTCCTCTGTGTTTCCTTTAACTGTTTCTTTTGTTTGTCATCTTCCCTGTCACCCTTCAGTAAGGCTAGATTATCATTGCCTCCTAATCTGTCTTCACATATTTGTTTGCCCTTGTGTCTTGCTAACATCAGCCTTTTTAATTCCTGGCCTATGGTCTCCTTTCTTACTTCGTTTTCCAGGCCCAACCTCCCCTTCGCAATGCTGTAGCTGTTTACTTCCCCCTCCTCTATTATATGTTGTCTCAGCCCATTTCTTTCCCCATATTCTCCATGTAACATGTTTGCCTCTGCATTTGCCCTATTTTCCTTTGTTGGGCCCTTTCTTCCCAACCTCTGTACCCCAATCATTTCCCCTTCCTCTTGGGCCTTATTGCTATTGGCCCATTCATCTTTCCTCTCCCTTATCTCCTCAATGAGTCTTTTAAATTTATAGGCAGCTTCCAGGACATTCTGCCTATTCCTAATTCCCTGAAAATCAGGGATTTGTTGTACTTTCTCTACCTGCTCTTCTGCCTCAGCCATCTCTTCCTCTCTCTCAGTTTGGTTTTCCCGAACACTTTCTTCCCTGATTTTCTGCTGAAACACCTGTTCCTCCCTTATCCTGCTCTCCTCCGATTTCTGTTTCCCCCCACTTTCCCTTTCCTGGTTTTGTTGCTCACGCGCCAACCTCTCTCCCTCCTCATTCCAACTTTGTTGTTTTGAGCTTCCTCCCCCCGCCGTTGATCTTGATTGTCCATTTCCTGTTCCTAGGCCTGGTGCATACCTCTTCTTGGTAGGATCCCAGCTTGCCATTGCTGTTGGGTTCTTGCAAGTCTTCTTTTCATGTCCTAAGATTCCACAATTAAAACAGTAACTATCCGGTAGCCTTTCATACCTGAAGAAGACCCACAGAGGAGGCAGGTCCTCCCTGTCTAACCAGAAGCCTGTTGGTAGCGCCTTGGTGATGTTGATGCTGACCCTGATCCTCAGGTATGATCTCCTCAGAATTCCATCCATTTTTGGGTCTTCCGCCTCGGCTAGAGCTCCCAACATCTCTCCTATTCGCACTCCTGTTTCTCTATCCATGAGGTCCAGCGGGATGCCATGTATTTGGATCCAAAATTCCATGAAGTCATGATCTACCTCGAACACTGATTCACCCTCCCTCCATAGTCTCAGATTAACCATATTTCCTCTTACATTCCATGGCCCGTTTTGCATTATCTGTAGTCCTTTCTTTCTGTCCTTAAAGCTGAATAGCATCTTCTTCGAACCAATATCATTTACTGCAACTCCCTGTGCTCAATATTTGTTGTGTTTTGCAGGTCTTTTAGCTGTTTATAAAGTATGGGTGTGGTGAGAGATATGTTGTGGGTGTTGAGATTGAAAAGAGCTCCCTGTTGGAGAAGAACCCGAAGTTCTAGGACTACTCTCCTATTGAGAGAAAGAAGCTCCCTGTTGCAGAGCGACATCGCATCCATTTTTAACTACTTTGTTCTTTTACTTTAGTTTTTCCGCTTCATGCAAAGTTAGAGTTTCTTTTTTTTTCCTTTTTGGGATGACTATCTTACTTCGTGGCCCACTCTCCTTTTAGTTGTTTATTCACCACCATAACATTCAACTATGGAACCCTTCTACATGAAAAAACAAATAAAGTTTCTCACCCATTCCATCGGTTGGGCCATTCCTAAGCTCTATTTCTTTTCTTTGGTGAACACATCAAAAACTAGCCCAAAAGGTCAAAACTGCCTTTAACTTGTTAACTGCTAGGACTAGCTGATTTTTTAAAAGGTTTCCGGTTTGTAGATTTAAAAAAAAATCAAAATGAAGCCTTACAAGGGTACCCAAGACCCACAACCCAGTCCACTCCTGCCCCTGTCGGCCTCTCCTTTCCCCAACTAAAGTTTGTTTCAAATTTTTCATTTCAACCCTCGGGTCTCAAGTCTCAGACTAAATTTTTCATCACAAGTGGCATCAATGGAGGCATTTGCTTTATCCAACACAAGAATTCTGTTCCTTTTAAGAAGTACTCTTCCTAGACAAAATGGTTGGCGCTACCCTACACTCCAGTTTTCACCTTCAATAATTACTGTTAAAATTGGTAAATTTTGTTTAGACTATTTCAGTCAAATGAATCAACTGATGCAATGCATATAGTTGTCAAATCTTGAATGATATAAATCAACAATAACATTTCGCAAATATTTTCATTTGAAAAATATTACTAGTGAATGGTGATGTAATATTCGGTGGCTGCTCCCTCCATTACATATTGTAATCTAAAAGTTCATAGATTTAACTCACCAAAAGAGTCCAAGAGATTTGGTAGACAACTAATTATTTCATTAAGTTGACAATTGTCTAGAGCCTGTGCAAATAAATTTCCATGAGTGTTTCTTAGAAAAAATAAAACCCTTTAATTGCATCTAGTTTTGCAATCAAAGACCCACTTCACATACCTTCCATATTTCATGATCAGTGTAGAGACGTAAAGGGTCCAAGTTTGTTCTAATGCTGCCCTTGTAAAGTGTTGGTTCTTGAGGAATGATGCTTAGCTTCATTCTCAAATCTTTCAGCCTTATTGAGCATATGTTGATCCCTTGTATCAGAATATCACTTCCTGCAGACTCAACTAAGCGGAATAAAGCGCTTACAAGTGTAGTTTTTCCATTTCCGATTCTTCCTCCCACTACCACTCTACTCCCTTCTTTAAATGTACAAGATTTGCCCTTAAGGACTAATGGAGCATTTGCATGATAATAGGATCTAATTATATCAACATCAAACATAACCATCAACATAATCATAAACTAAATATAATCAAAGGCAACATAACAATTATTAAAATAACATAACAGGATCCAATTATATCAACATCAAATACAAGCCTAAATGATCGTCACTAAAATACAATAAAAGGCTAGATAACCATCAATGAAATAAAATAAAAGGCTACATCTAATGCACTTTATCAATAGTGCTAAGATACGAAAGTTTCATATTTCCTCAAGTATTAATACGATCATTATCGATTCTTCAAAAATAAAATTACACATACAGGCAGATAACAAGCTACAACAAAAATTCCCTAAACCCCAACTCAGAAACATCTATTTATATTTTAAATTCCATAACTACACACACATGAAAATTCCAAACCTTCCCAATGACCCCTTAAAAATACCACAACTTGCTACCTTCATAGGCCTGCACCATGAGTCACGTAATACCCCGTAAGTACTGTCGGTGCTATCACTGGGGGAAGATGAATGGATGGAATGTCGATGGAAGGTTGACCCGCTATTTCCTTTTCCTTGTTCCCTCCAGAAGCACTGGACCCTACATAGAATTAAAAAAAATGTATGGCAACAAATAAATTAGAAAATGTAACATACGAAATGGCACGCTGAATTTCTTACATGCCATTCTTAAATGCTTTACCTCACAGTCGGCCTAAGGAGCATTCCCTCCACATGTCTGACCTGTACCAGTTTGCACCTCCGCTCTATAACCCTGCATTTGGTCATAAGATTATGTTAAAAAGCAAATTTATTGTAACAGCAATCCTTTTTTTTTTTTCATTGTACTACCTGAAGCAGACACTACTTACACTTGGCCTCCCTTGAATGCCATTGTCCTCACCATGAGGATCGTGCTGAATTTCTCCGGATTGCTGACTAGCTGGGCATCGAGTTCGGCGATGCCCAAGCCTTCCACGATCGCTGCACTTCCTCCTCTTCGGTCCCTTTGAACTAGAAGCATCATTACCTCTGCTAGTTCCTTTTGTCCTCACTTGCAATGGATCATTCACCCTAGCTGTCGTAGAAACCTCCGGAGCCCTAGCGGCATCAACATCAACACATAGCCCATTCTTGACTTCCAAGATCATGGTATCCCTTCTAACCTTCTGCAAGAATATGTTGTAGTCTTCCTCCGTCAAGCACGCAACCTTTGCAAGGCGCCTACAATGGTGGAAAAAAGAACTGACTCTACTTCGGTACAAAGCTCCGGCGTCCCCGTTTTCCATGACGGCTCTATCAGTAACAAATTTGCTTTTGGCGGCCTTTGACCACCTCCGGAGCACAAGTGTTGATGGAAATGAACCAATATTAAGGTAGATAAGGATGAAAATTATATGCACACAAGGGATGTCGAACGACTCCATCCGAAGGCAGTTGCAACTGAACAGGTTGCTGCTTCGGACATGCTCTACCTGCCATGTTTGGTAAGGTCGACGGTACTTCTTTACAATAAAGCTACAACCATGCTCACTTTCGTGATGATCCACAACATGGTATCGCACAGATCTTGTTAGACACACTCGAAACCTGTAGAATATCTCTCAGGTGAAATGTATCGCACCCAACTTTTCCAGCTCAAGGAATTGGGTTTGTAGAACTGGCATTCCGTACCAAGATCGAAAGTCAAGCTCCTCTTGTGTAGAAATATTAGACGTCGCATTTCGAAGAAGATGCCACATACATAGTGTTCTGAGGGTTACCTGGAACTGAAGGACGATCTCGGACGAGATCTTCTGTGCTGGTCGATGATGCTGTGTCTGACCTGATAAAGTGGGAGATGCTGCTTGATGACAAGTCATCATATGCCTATTTTTCAAGCTAATTTCACTTGTTTCACTAATTTTTATGCACTTTCTTGCATTATAAGTAAGTAATTTAGAGTGGAAATGCATGGTTTCTTTGAATCAAACAACCACCATTTAATTGATGTTAAATCATGAAGTTTAAAACTAAATTCAGTTGATTTTTAATGATTTATAAACCTTGTGAATTTGGTGATACTTTGATTGGTTGTTTTGATTATTTGTAGGTGAAGAAAAGAAGAAAACAAGAAAGCGTGGCCTAAGAAGCGTGGCCCAAAGAAGAAGAGAGTGTGGCACAACAATGAAGGAAAGCCATACTGCTCTCCCCAAGAGCACAATGCTCTCCAAGGGAGCATAACAATGAACCAAGCATACAAAGCTTCAATGCTCTGCCCCCCTTGAGAGCGGAGCTCAAATTTAAGCCAAGAAACAAGGAAGAGCAAAAACATTGCTCTGCTCTCTTTGGAGAGCATTTTCGGGCTCCTCTTAGAAGAAAACAGAAAGAAAATATCTCCAAATGCCACTCATGGGTTTCGAACCCAATCACAAGAGGGAAGGGGGCAGCGCTCAAATGCAAGGAAATTGGCTTGTTTTCAACCTCCAAGGTTCGAGCACAAGACCTTCAAGGAAGTAAAGGCCTAGGCGCTACTTTGGTGCCAAGGAAACCAAGGAAAAAATGCAGCAACTTCCTCCACCAAGTTTCGAACCAAGGGTCTCTAGGAAGCCAAGCCTTATGCGTGAATTATGTGCCAAGAAGAAAAAGCCAAGCAATGCACTCCATGGGATTCGAACTTGGCACTCCCCTTGGAAGCTCCAATGCGCTGTTCACAAGGAGAGCATAGCACTCCCCTTGGTGCATGACACGAGCATGCTTGACACGGCCAGGGAGCTTAGGCACGCATCATGACACTGGCAGGATGCACATGCAAGGCTCCACTGCTCCGCTCTCCACAAGAGCAGGGCAATCTCCTGTTGCCTCACAAGCCTTGGCACGCAACAAGGATCCCCACACAAAGCTTCAATGCTCCGCTCTCCACAAGAGCAGAGCATCCTCTTGGGAACAACACTTGGGCTGGAAATTCACTTAAAAATCCAATTTAATTCAATTCTTCACCCATCTTTTAAGCCCACCCAAATTCTAAAATCCAAGAATAGAAAGTGTATAAATAGAAGCTAGTTTGATTTAGTTAGGACCTTTACCTTCAATATTTTTTTCTTTTACTTTTACCTCTAGACTCACTTTAAAATTTTCTGAACTTTCATTTTCATTTTGGAGCTTTTACTTTTGAGTTTAGATCTGAGAGAATTGGGAAGGAGAATTGATCTCTCTTCTTCCTTGTTCTTGCTTGAGCACTTTTTATTTTTCTTGCTTTGGATCTTGGGTGGAGAATTGAAGAACTTCTGTTTCAATCTCACCTTGAGATCTCTTGTTTACTTTCTCTGCATAATTGAATTTCACTTTCCGTTTACTGCTTCATCTTCTATTCTTCCTGCAATTTACTTTTCTTTGTTTCTTTTGCAATTGTTCTTGTTGGATCAAGGAAGGATTTGAGATCTAGACTTGTTTTCTAGTTTCTTCCACTCCTGAGATTTTCAACATCTTTTATTTTGCTGCAATTAAGCACAAGTCATTTTCTGTTGTACATTTCAAAGCATTCTACCTTTACTATTTGAGATCTACTTCAATTCAATTCATTTTCTACTCTTCTGTTTAATGAAATTTACTTCTGCTTGTTTAAATTCTGCAATCCCAATTCCCAATTCCTTTTATGATTCAAGCAATTTACATTTCTTGCACTTTAAGATTCAGTTATTTACATTTCTTGCAATCTAAGTTTCTGCAATTTATATTTCTTGCACTTTAAGATTCAGCCTCTTTAATTTCTCTGCACTTTAATTTTCAGTCAATTACCCCTCTCCCTTTACATTTCAAGCAACTTAGCTTCTGTCAATTACAAACCACTCAACCAATACTTGTTTGCTTGACTAAATCAATCACTAAACTAAAATTGCTCAATCCTTCAATCCCTGTGGGATCGACCTCACTCATGTGAGTTATTATTACTTGATGCGACCCGGTACACTTGCCGGTGAGTTTCGTGTTTGATCGTTTTCCACACATCACTGCTGATCCTTCATCACCGGAGGGTGGTGGTACCTGCAAGAGACTTCGATGCTTACGTTAGCACGTGCTTTAGGCAGGTTTTTTGTAGAATCATAGTATGAGTTATACCTGGGTGCTCTAGTGTATTTATAGTAGTGTTTGATGATCTTCCTCTGAGATAAATTTGTTATCTTATCGTATCTTTTTGTGGGTGAGGTCACCTTATCTTTTTTTTGTTAGTCGCCTTTAGAGGGGCTGTAATCCTTAGCTTTGGGCCTGCTTGGGCCTTTATAGAGAGTTAGCTGAGCTCTTTAGGAAGAGGTCAGTGACGAGCCAACCTTTACAAGAGGTCGGTCGTTTTGACGTCGTCCAACTAGGATAGTATAGCTCGGTTCAGGGTATGAACAGTGCCCCTACTTGAGTTCGGACCTTTCCATGAGATCGTGCTTTCTAAGCTTTGATCTCTTTGGGGAAGTCGTACTCAAGCATTTTGGTCCAATCCGTTCTTCCATTCGCGAGTTTATTTTTCAAAATGCGAAGAATTTTTTAGCTCCTTTATTGCTGCGTTTGTTCCTCGAAAGGGGGGTTACTTTCTTGAAAATACGCACATGCTTTTAATGCTTCATTGATTGTGCTATTATTTTGCCATTTCCTTTTCCCTCTTTATTTCGAAAAAAGGATTTTGAACTTAGCCCTTTCTTCTCCCTTTGTCTACTTCATTCTTTCAGCTTGGAAAAAGAATATCACTTTGCCCTAAGCTTTTTCTTTTTTCTCTCGAGTTCTGAACCGTTCGTACGTTTCATTTTGCTCAGCAAAAAGAAGTTTCTTTTTGTTTACCCCGTAACCCAAGATTGCATGCTTTTGGAGTTTTCTTCACGTCTTACTTGCTCGCGTATTTTGTCTTTCTGCCTTCTTCTACTTTTCTAGGTTAGCTCTTTTATTCCGAACTTCTCTGCATTATTTTCTGGTTCTGTTTTACTTTCGATGATGACTGTTGCATGTGCTATTTCTCTATATACAAAGATTTGATTTTTGCTGAGCTTTTTTTTCCCAAAACGATGAAACTTCCTTGTTGATTTTTGTTTCTTGAAAGTCGCAATCTTTTTACTTCTCTGTCATTGATATCTGGATTTCCTTTTCTTCTGTTTGAGAGGGTTAGGGTTTACTCCTTTTCTTGTTCTCTGTATTGTTGCCTCCAAAGGATGCCCCTGGACTTATGGCGTTTGATCTCTTTTGTGTGGATCTTGGGGTATCCTTTTGTTGCTATGGTTGTTGTTTGTTTGGTTGTTTCCCACTTTTTGTTTCTGTCCGAGTTGTTTGTTAGTGACTTTTTATTTTTCTTACTTGTAGGGATAGTTGGTCTATGTCTTCGCGTAAAAACATTGTCGAGATGTCCACCAAAGTTCCTACTGGTATGGCCGATTGGCTCTTTTCAATAGTTTTGATGTGTGTGACTGTGGCTGATCCTAAGTACTGTGAGAGGCTTAGGAGGTTCCATAGGATCTGTAGCAATAGGGATAATGGAAAGAATTACGAACTGTTGTCGCCTGACCTTGAGGAGAGGGTTAGTTTCCCTCCCTTAACTCGGGGAGAACGCCTCTTCTTTTATGCTTATAACTATTTCTTTAGCCAGCTGAATATCACCATCCCTTTTACTGCTTTTGAGACTGACCTCTTATGGACCTGTAATATGGCCCCTTTTCAACTTCATCCGAATTTTTGGAATTTTATAAATATTTTTCAACTGTTGTGTCAAGAGCTAGGTGTCCGACCTACCATATCCCTTTTTCTTTACCTTTTTGTGTTGACAAAACCTTAGGTGATCAAGAAGAAAGCCTCTTGGATTTCCTTCCGAGCTACCCACAGAAAGAAGGTGTTTTTTTATATTTGATGAGTCCTTTTGGGACTTTAAGAATTACTACTTCAAAGTCCGTGCTGTTGAGGATGCTCGTCCTTTTTTCTTGGATGAGAATGATGAGCCCACCTTTCCCTTATGGTGGCAAAAAGATGTAGTAGTGGTCAAATATCCTTGGGAGAGTTTGAGTGAGGTAGAACAAGCTTTTGTGGGTGTTTTAGAGAAACATTAGGGGGAGCCTCCTTATTTGGATACAAAGAAGTTTCTAGGAGATCCCTCCCTCATCCGTGTTGAATTTGGTAGCATCCGACTTCTTTCTGATAGTTTTCTTCTATTATTTGCCAATTTATCCCTTTCCAATTGTCTAATATTTTTTCTAGTTTCTTTTCAAAGATGGTTAAATCTTCTGACTCTATAAAGGCCTTCCGGAAGGACAAGAAGGCAACAGCTGCCCAAAACTTGACGACAAAGACATTGGGGGAAGGTCTTCCCAGGTGCGCCCGAAGAAGCTAACTTCTGACTCTCAGAGCCTGAGGAAGAACATCCCGACCCCTAGAGTTCAGACAGTTTCTACCGACCCTCCTGTTGATACTTCTGGTGCTAGGATGCGCCTTCGGAAACACGTGACTGATGGCCAACTGCATAGAAAGATCCCCATCAGGGATAACTGATTTCGGGGCTTTGCCATTCATGCATTCTAGAAACTTATGTAGTACTTACTTGTACGATTCTTGCACCTCACAAGAGATCATGACAGTTGCAAAAACACATGTTTGGTTATGGTGATTAACCTCAAACAGCACAATCACCTGAAGGTTATACTTATTCCTGCCATAGGTCGTATTAAAAGCAAGGACATCTCCAAAAACCTGGTAATCTTCTTGACTGCGCCCGTCACTCCATATCATATCACACATCCGATCACCATCACCAACTTCGTATCTCCAAAAGAGTCTCTTGTCATCCCTTGCAACACACTCGAAAATCCGCAGCGTAGCATTAACATCCCCTTCCTGCAGTGCACGTTGCTTGCGGACCTCATTGTGCATGTCTTGCTTCGTAAACCTGACTAAGTTGAACCCTCCAACCTGCATCGCAAATGACTGATATACCTTTGGAATGCTAATTCCCACCTCCCTCAAGTTATTCATGTGAGCTATATCAACATCCGACATATTCCTATCAAGACCGTGGTTATGATCATCAACAAAACATGCAACACACCATTTCCTATCAGATGTTATTCTCTTTATCCTCATCTCTGCCATACCCGCACCGAGTTACTGGATTGTATTCCCTCTTTTGATCAATCTTCTGTAGCCACTTCCTATGTCTAAACCCCTCTCAATTGCATACAAACGTGTAACGCACTTCGCATTTGGCATTTTTTACTCGAATATCGAAGCCCTTTTCACGACTGTACTCACTATAGAATCCTCTTGCTTCCCCAGGGGTCATAAATTCCATATTTATTATCTGATCCACACGTATGTTGTCTGAACCACCAACTGCCTCACCTACTCCGTGATTATGCTCGGTAGCTTCGACATCATCATCCTCCGCTTCATTACTATCTCGAAGCCATTTTCATACATAAAATAGGGGGTGAAATCAAATCAGAAAACATTATACAAACATCCTTAACGTAACCATTAAAACTATCATGCACATGACATACCTCGTCAGCATCCCTATCCTCCACCTCCGAACTAAATGTTTCAACGGCGTCTATCACAGCGTCTACGTTAGGAATTGTATTGTTGTCCTCAGCCATGAAAACTAATGTCACCACTTAAGGAAAATGGGATGAGTTACTTAGCTTTCTTGTCCAACGTAAGCAATTGGATCAAGTCGTTTATTGATCTTCACGACACCAACATCTCGGCATTAAAAGAACACACACAAAGCCTAAATTAGCTACAAAACCACCAAACTACATTTTTCCTATCTCCTACCGATTAGAACTATGGCCCCTGTTTTAATAACCTCACCGCAACATAGGTCACTTAGTATGTGGGCCATTCAAATACAAAATAATAACAAAATCTAAAGTAACCTCATTCCACTAAATTCATTAGCTATGCGATAGTATATTATTCGTGCTATTCTATACACACAAAAATGAAAATCTTAACTTCATCTTCAAAATATTATTTAAGTAATTTAAATTTTTAATTAAAATTATAAAATTAAAACAATTAAAATAATTAAAATAATTACAATTATTTGCTGAATAACTAAAATACTTCTACCATTGCTTCACTACAGAATATATCTCTAACTAAATTCCAAGTCCATCCTGCACTGCATACTAGTATAATCCTTTAAGGTAAGTCAATTAACATATAAAAAAAGATCATACCCAATTTTTTCAGGGACACGTCATGTCAATAATCCAACATAACACTGTCAACACATATAATCTACCTAGGTCCTGCAAACAATCCACAAGGATGATGATAATTCATCAAGTTATTGATTGAGATAGGATTCAGGTCCACTCTCATCTTAAAGCCTGGATTTAGGATCGCATAGCTAATTTGGCCCTGGGGCAACCTAGCCTTTAAAACAAGTTCTCAAATCAATCTTTCTTTTTTTCAGGTAAGCTTTATTATTCCCTTACCTACACACTACCAGGGTCACTTCCCAAACCACGGAAGTTTTTCCCCTTTTCTTAATTGCTTTCCCACCGCTCTTGCTTATGTGTTCTTGTATCTTTCAAGCTACAATACCTTAAACCTAACCCTAAAAAATTCATCTGCTAAAAAAATTAATGCCAAAAATAAGGAACATACCTTTCTTAAAGCCCTTCAATGGCACCAACTTATGACATCCGCACATTACCGGCTGACAAATCGTGCTGTCCACCTTCTCTAGCAACTGCTGAAACAAAATCCCAATTGCAAAATGATGAACCAGATAGTAAGGAAAAGGTCAAGAAGGCCAAGAACCCCGAAGCAGCTGTAGCAATGGATCAGGACAACTCTCGTCGATTCTACTGTATCAAGGGTTGACAGCAGAGGAAAGGCGAGGAGATTGAATTCTAATGAACATGGGTAAAGATTTTATTCTTACAACTCAAGAAACATTATAAGCCAATCAAGTATTTTGACATCCTGCTATTTAAGCTGCAATGATTTTAAGTCAAGAAGCAGGCTCTATAAGTAATTGAGTAATTTAGTAATCAATTTCAGAGGTTAATATAGTCTTTTGACACTTAAATACAGGACAAATATAAAATTGGAAACCTAAAAATTCTTACAACTTAAGAAACATTATAAGCCAATCAAGTATCTTGGCATCCTGCTATTTAAACTGCAAAAATTTTAAGTTAAGAAGTAGGCTCTATGAATAATTGAGTAATTTAGTAATCAATTTCAGAGGCTATTAGCCTCTCGACACTTAACTACAGGAGAAATATTCCGGGGGTTACCTGAAACTGGAGGTCGATCTCGGACGAGATCTTCTGAACTGATCATTGCCGCCGTGCCCAACTTGTTGGAATGTGAGGTGCAGCTGGTCCTTGGTCACCAGAGGGTGGTGGTACCTGCAAGAGATTCCGATGCTTAAGTCAGTACGGGCTTTAGGTAGGTTTTTTGTAGAATTGGAGTATCAGTTATACCTGGGTATGCCAGTGTATTTATAGTAGTGTAGAGTGACCTCCCTCGAGATAAGTTTATAATCATATCTTATCTTTTTTGTGGGTGAGTGATGCGTGAGCATCTTTCCTATCTTTTCCTAGTGAATTTGCATCTAATTTGTTGAGTTTAATAAATAATTATTTATCTTTTAGCCAATATGGATGCTACTTTGAGTCTTTTGTAATTTTATTTATTTTAGGAAGCATTCGGTTGGATTTGATGGAGTTTTCTGCAGCACAAGAATCAAAAGAGATGGCTGTGAGGAGCGACGCGTATACGTGACTGACGCGTACACGTGATTTGGAAGTATCCATGGCGACGCGTGCGTGTGACTGACGCGTGCGCGTGACTGACGCGTGCGCGTGACTTGAAGATTTGCTCAGTAACGCGTACGCGTCACCGAGGCATCCGCGTGACTTGTGAAAAAGACCATCGACGCGTACGCATGACTGATGCGTACGCGTGACATGCGCCACGTGCAGAAAATGCAAAAAACACTGGGGATGATTTCTGGGCCCCATTTTAGCACCAAGTTAGGCGCGGATCCAGTGAAGCCAAGTGGTCCCCACGTTAAAAGACGCGGAGTAGTTAGTTAATTCTGATTTAAATTCAAATTTATTTTAAAATAGGAAAAGATATTATCTTAATTTTAAATATTATATTTTAAATTAATTAGGATTAGTTATAAAAAGGGGAGACTTATCTTCTATTAGGTAGATTACATTAGAACAAGGTTCTGAAAACCAAACCGGTCATCGAACCGTTCTAGATACTGGTTCACTGGTTCATAGGTTCAACCGCTTCAACCGTGGTTGAACCGTAAAAACCGTTTTATAATAAAATAATAAATAAAATAAAAATAAGCACATAAAAATATAATTATAGTCTAATCTAAACTTGAAAATATCATTCAAATTAAAAGTGCTACATAAACCAAATGTTATAATCTCATTCAAATACAAATTCAAAGTTCAAAAGTCAACAAACAAACAACCAAACATAACATAGCAGCATCAAAATGAACATTGAATCAATCCAACCAACCCAATAATTTCAACTCCCAATAATCACAACAAATGAACATTGAATCAATCCAGAATTCAGAATTCAATTCACAAAATCAACTCTCAAAATCAGAGTATACAAAACGTCAAAACCAGAATCAGAGTATACAAAGATTACAAACAACATCTCAGGTTCAAAAAAATCAGAATCAATTCACAATCATATTTCATAATCATAGAATCAGTTCATAACAGAATCAGTTCAAAAAAATCAGAATCAATTCACAAAATCAATTCATGTTTCATCACAGAATCAGTTCATACTTCATAATCATATTTCACTATATCAGTTGCAGATACTCAGAGTCAAATTCATCAGAGTCATATTTCACTATAATCAATTCTTTGTTCACAGAGTTCAGAGTAAAATTCATCAGAAAATCATGTTCATAAATCATAGCTAAATTAAAAAATAAAACTTACCTGGAAATGAGGCAGACGCTGACGGCGAAGTGGCTGAGGGCGCGACGGAGGCTGAGGCCGCGACGCTGCTGAGGCCGCGAAGCTGCTGAGGTCGCGAAGCTGCTGAGGTCGCGACGCTGCTGAAGGCGCGAAGGAGGTGACTGCGTTGAGGGCTTCGGGCGTTCTGTCTCTCACAGTGGTGGCCGGTGGGTCGTGGTGGGTCGTGGTGAAGGTGGCCTCGTCGGTGTTGTTCTGTCGGAGTTGGAGTGTGGGTGTGGGTCTGTGGGACGCTGAGGCTGGAATTAGGGCGAAGGACGTGAGTGCGTTGAGGGCTTCAGTTCAGGCGTTCTGTCTCTCGCAGTGGTGGCCGGTGGGTCGTGGTGGGTCGTCGCTGGGTCGTCGCTGGAATTTGGGTGAAGGAGAAACTGAGAAACACGAAGATTGAGTGGTGAAGGCTGAAGCACGAAGAGTCGAAGACGAAGGAGAAAAGGGGAACTAGGGCTTCGGCCTTCCCACATTGCAAAACGACGGCGTTTTGCTGTCAGTTTAAAAAACCGGCCGGGTCCCGGTTTGGTTCGACCGACCGGTAACTGGCCGGTTCGTCGGTTCAAAGCCGGTTATCAAATTCTGCGGTTTCCTTTGTTGACCGAACCGTGTTAGTGTCCGGTTCACGGTTCGACCGATTCGACCGGCCGGTCCGAACCGGTTTTCAGAACATTGACGAACCGGTTCGACCAGCCGGTTCAAACCGGTTTTCAGAACATTGCATTAGAAGGATTCCATTAGGAAATTCTATTCCAATTCTATACAAATTTACATTCCGCATTCCATGAGCAACTAATCCTCCATTGTTAAGGTTAGGAGCTCTGTCTATTTGTATGGATTAATTCATTTGATCTTTCTAATTTAATCCATGTTTTGATTTATATTTCAATAATTATTTTTGTTCTTTATTTTATGAATTTGGGTGGAACAGAAGTATGACCCATGTTCTAATTGAGTTCTTGCAAAACTTGGAAAAGCTCTTTACTTGAACAATAGCTTGAAAACATATTATCCTGAATTTCTAATTGTTTGTATTTAATGGGATACGTGACATATAATCCCCTAAATTTTGGATAATTAGGATTCTTGTGGCACATAAACTGAAATTTGATCATCACCTTCTAATTGGAATTAATTGACCAAGGAATTGGCAGTTAATGAATTTTAGAGGAGACTAGGAAGGTCTAAGGAATTAGGGTCTAGTCACATATAGTTTGCCATGAATTAAATCTTGCATGATTAAAATAGTTAATAAGAAAAATAAATCCGAAAAAATAGATAACTCTGAAGCCTTAACTGTTTTTTCCATATTTTATTCCCAACTCATTGCTGCTTGCTTTCTGAAATTCTTAAATTGTTGTTTAATGTTCTTTGAATACCAAAACACTCTTTTTTGTCTATCTAACTAAGCCAATCACTTAACCATTGTTGATTAGTCCATCAATCCTCGTGGGATCGACCCTTACTCACGTAAGGTATTACTTGGTACGACCCGGTGCACTTGCCGGTAAGTTTATGGGTTATAAAATACCGCATCAAGTTTTTGGCGCCGTTGCCGGGGATTGACTGTGATTAACAACTACCAGTTGTTTGATTGCTTAGATTAGGCGTTTTATTTTTAATTTTATTAAGATCTATATTTTAAAAAAATTCGAAAAAAATTTTAAATAAATAAATAGCACCAATATTTTTCTTAATTTCTGAAATTAAGTTTGGTGTTTTCTAGTTATTTTTATTTTAATTTTTTCCTATTTTAATTCTTAGAATTCTGTTCTTTCTTCTTTGCTTTCCTGTTTACCACATGGTGCGTTTAATCCCTTTTGGTATTTTGTGCTAAGGAAAAATAATGGAGAGAGATCACATGGGTTACTATTCACACCCAAGTAGTGATTCATATTATGGTGGATGAAGAAACTATCCAAATTTTGGTTGGCAAAGTCAAAACCAAAGAAACTTCAATGCTCCATGTTCCAACTATCAAGAACCACCATCTCCATATCTATACCAAGAACCACTATCTCTCTATCCATATCAAGAACCATCATCTTTCTACCCATATCAAGAGCCACCATCTCCTTGTTCATACCAAGAGCCATACTCTTTTTACACTTATCAAGAACCATCATCTCCTTCTTATTCATATTAAAAGCCATCATCTCCTTATTCATCTCAAATACCATCAGATCTTGAGCTTCTTATGAAAGAATTCTTACATGATATAAAGACGAGTGTCAAAAATGTAGAGAAACATGTGCAGTTAATTATCAAGTCACAGAAAGAGGAGCAAGCAAATTCCTTCCCAAGAGATATAATGTAAGATCCTACGGAAGAAAGTGAGGAAATCAATCAAAGGAGTTTATACTCCAGTGAATTAGAGAACTTTTCATCCTCACACATGGAAGAAAAGGAAGATGCATAAGCAAAGGAGGAAGATGCATCCACAAAGGAGGAAGATGCACAACCTCCCAGCCCTTGGTAAGCAATGAAGAAAAGATTGAATTAGAAGAAAGCTACCAAGAGGAAGAGGTTAAAATTGAGGAAGCTTGCAAAGAGGTAGAAGAATTCAAAGAGGAACTCAAGGGAGTGGAGCTTGCAAGACCTCTTCCAAAGCCATCACCATCCAATACAACATTCAAGTGGGTAAAATTCCTATCCTTAACCTGTACTTTCCCACTTGAATATGGGCTACTGGAGACGGATGGTCAACTTAGAGCTCTTTGTGGCATCAAGAGTAAAAGGAAGATGGTTAGTGGTAAGAGTCGTCAAGCAAGGTTCAATATGGTTGCATGCTCCAAATTGAAGTGTAAGGATTAGTGTAGAGCTCAATTGAATGGATCTAGAAGGTTGTTTGGATGTTTCTGTGAGAATTCAGATTGCTTGCCATCCCGTGGGAACAATGGTGATCCACAAGAAGACGGGTGTAAAAGCAAGGTTTGGGACCCTAGGACTCATTCCCACAATCAACACTCTTCGGGCCTTGTCACTTGCTTCAACTTGCTCAAAGGCGTCATACGCCTAGTTTGGGATCCCGGTAGCCATTGGAATTACAAACATTGGTGGAGATTCCTAGATCATTACAAGCACAAGCCACCATGACAAGGAGCTCACCACATGTCCAACTTAAGGACTTTAACTAAAAGTGCTTGGTGGGAGACAACCCACCGTGGTATGATAGTTCCTTTTCATTCTTAGTTATTTTTCGTAGTAGTAGTTTTCTTACTTATTTGATTTTTATTGAATTCTTACTAATTTTCTGATCATGCAGCTATTTTAGAACAGGAACCGGAAAAAAAAAGAGAGAGCACCCGACGCGCAAGCGTCGCTGACGCGTACGCGTCAGATGGGTGTGCGTAAAAAAATAAAATTGACCAGAGAGTTGCACGGGAGTGGCACCAGAATGAAGCCTTTCTCACAAACAAGCCCACGTGTACGCGTACCCCATGTGTGCGCGTCATTGGTGATTTTGGCATTCCACGCGTGTGCGTCAGTGACGCGTACGCGTGACCTGGAAAAATGGCATAAATATATGTTTTGGCAGAGAGTTGTTCGTGCACGAGGCTGGCTTCACGTGAATCGCGTAAAACCCAGGGCACGCGGATGCGTGCCTGACACTTACGCATCATTAAGAAAATTTCGCACCCCACGCGTACGCGTCGCCTGCGCCACACAACTACACTAGTTTGCCGCCCAGTTTTAATTTTCTTTTCTCCTCTCCCAATCCTAATTCTCTCTTGTTCTTTTATCCTTTTCCCTTTCTTTCATCATAATATTTATCTCTTTCTATTTTCAGTTCTTCTTTGCTTGAGGACAAGCAAACCTTTAAGTTTGGTGTTGACGCTTCACTTAAGGGTTTTCTGTTTATTCCTATGGCACCGAAAGGGAGGCGAATCATCTTCATGGATGAGCACAACCTGAAGAATAAAACGACCGCTAGGATAATTAAGGTGGTTGAGTTCCTTTCATTTTTATTCCTCCCCTCTTTTTCTATGTTACGTTCCAGTTTTCTGCTATTTTGCTTTGTTTGTTGCATGATCCTTTATTAGTTAGAACCCTAGGACTAGTTAAGTTTTTTTCTTAATTGCTTTAATTATGAAAAGATGTCTCATGTATTACTCAATGAGCTTGAATTCAAATAAAAAATACAGAAGTGATATATTGCATGAGAAATTGAGTTAATTTTAAAAGTAGTCTTATTTACTTAAATATAGTGGTATTTTCTGTAATTCTGAATGCATGACATGAACTGTGCATATTTTTTATAGTGAAGTTTATGAATTTTAAAATTGTTGGCTCTTGAAAGAATGATGAAAAAAGATAAATGTTATTGATAATCTGAAAAATCATAAAATTGATTCTTGAAGCAAGAAAAAGTAGTGAAAAACACAAAGCTTGCGAAAAAAATAAAATAAAATAAAATAAAATAAAAAATAAAGTGAAAGAAAGAAAAAAAGAAGAAAAAGCAAGCAGAAAAAGCCAATAACCCTTTAAACCAAAAGACAAAGGGTAAAAAGGGTCCAAGGCTTTGAGCATTAATGGATAGGAGGGCCCAAAGGAATAAAATCCTGGCCTAAGCGGCTAAATCAAGCTGTCCCTAACCATGTGCTTGTGTCATGAAGGTCTAAGTGAAAAGCTTGAGACTGAGTGGTTAAAGTTGTGATCCAAAGCAAAAGAGTGTGCTTAAGAATTCTGGACACCTCTGACTGGGGACTCTAGCAAAGCTGAGTCACAATCTGAAAAAAGTTCACCCAGTTATGTGTCTATGGCATTTATGTATCCGGTGGTAATATTGGAAAACAAAATGCTTAGGGTCACGGCCAAGACTCATAAAGTAGTTGTGTTCAAGAATCAACATACTAAACTAGGAGAATCAATAACACTATCTGAATTCTGAGTTCCTATGGATTCCAATCATTCTGAACTTCAAAGGATAAAGTGAAATGCCAAAACTGTTCAAGATTGCAGTTGTAAACCCCATTATAAAAAGAGACATGAGCTTAATCGAACTCTCATTCTCATGCAAATTCACATCCTAAGCTTATATTAGTTTTGGTTGCTTGAGGACAAGCAACAGTTTAAGTTTGGTGTTGTGATGCGTGAGCATCTTTCCTATCTTTTCCTAGTGAATTTGCATCTAATTTGTTGAGTTTAATAAAGAATTAATTATCTTTTACCCAATATGGATTCTACTTTGAGTCTTTTGCAATTTTATTTATTTTAGGTAGCATTCGGCTGGATTTGATAGAGTTTTCTACAGCACAAGAATCAAAGGAGATGGCTGCGAGGAGCGACACATACGCGTGACTGATGCATACGCGTGATTTAGAAGTATCCATGGCGACGCATGCGCGTGACTGACGCGTACGCGTGATTTGAAGATTTGCTCAGCGACGCGTACGCGTGACCGACGCGTCCGCATGACTTGCGAAAAAGACCATCGACGCGTACGCGTGACTGACGCGTACGCATGACATGTGCCACGTGTAGAAAACGCAGAAAACACTGGGGGTGATTTCTGGGCCCATTTTAGCACCCTAGTTAGGGGCGGATCCAGTGAAGCCAAGTGGTCCCCACGTTACAAGATGCGGAGTAGTTAGTTAATTCTGATTTAAATTCAAATTTGATTTTAAAATAGGAAAAAATATTATCTTAATTTTAAATATTAGATTTTAAATTAATTAGGATTAGTTATAAAAATGGGAGACTTCTCTTCTATTAGGTAGATTACATTAGAGGGATTCCATTAGGAAATTCTATTCCAATTCTATACAAATTTACATTCCGCATTCCACGAGCAACTAATCCTCCATTGTTAAGGTTAGGAGCTCTGTCTAGTTGTATGGATTGATTCGTTTGATCTTTCTAATTTAATCCATGTTTTGATTTATATTTCAATAATTGTTTTCGTTCTTTATTTTATGAATTTGGGTGGATCGGAGGTATGACCCATGTTCTAATTGAGTTCTTGTAAAACTTAGAAAAGCTCTTTACTTGAACAATAGTTTGAAAACATATTATTCTGAATTTCTAATTGTTTTTATTTAACGGGATACGTGACATATAATCCCCTTAATTTTGGATAATTAGGATTCTTGTGGCATTGATAAACCCCATTTTTAGGGTTCATCTTTAGGAATTGGGAAAATATTCATGTATTAATTAAATGTATAAGACCTTATGCAATTGATGTTCTTGTACAAAGTATGAAAAAAGGGGGGGGGGGACAAAATGCCCCAATTTGTAGCTCGAATAATAAAGAATCAATGCATAAGGAATGTGAATCAAATAGAATGCATGAGTGTATGAAAAAAAGTAAAGAATGGGTAGTTAGAATAGTTTAAAATTGTATAGGTCATTATATAGGTTAGGTGGGAAAGTCTATACTAATCAAAGATCTAAACTCTAGTCCACTTAACCATAAATGATCCTACCTTGATCCTAACCCCATTACAACCTAAATGAAAGACCTCATGATGAATGTATGCATGCATTGAATAGGTGTTGATTGTTAGAAGAAAATCAAATTTTGGGAAAGCATGACTAGAAGAGAATTGAGTGAATTAACCCTTAAACACTCGAGTTAATAGAGCGGATACACATCCGGTGAGGGTTCAAAAGTTCAATTACATGTGTTCACCCATCTTATCTATATTATCGCAAGCTTGAATTTCTTTTGATAATTCAATACAATTATGGTTTGGGCTTGATTCCTATTGCTCTATGGTGCACGAAATTGTGATCATCAATGGCGCCATCAACATGGTACGCTCAATTGTAATCTCAACTCTTTATCACAACTTCGAACAACTAACCAGCAAGTGCACTGGGTTGTCCAAGTAATAAACCTTACGCGAGTAAGGGTCGATCCCACGGAGATTGTTGGTATGAAGCAAGCTATGGTCACCTTGTAAATCTCAGTCAGGCAGATTCAAATGGTCATGAATGATATATGAATAAAGCATAAAGTAAAGATAGAGATACTTATGTAATTCATTGGTGATTAATTTCTGATAAGCGAATGGAGATGCTTTGTCCCTTCCGTCTCTCTGCTTTCCTAATGTCTTCATCCAATCCTTTTTACTCCTTTCCATGGCAAGTTGTATGTTGGGCATCACCATTGTCAATGGTTACATCCCATCCTCTCAGTGAAAATGGTCCAAATGCTCTATCACAGCACGGCTAATCATCTGTCGGTTCTCAATCAGGTTGGAATAGAATCCATTGAAGCTCGTCACAGTCATTCAATCATTGAATCCTACTCAGAATACCACAGACAAGGTTTAGACCTTCCAGATTCTCTTGAATGCCACCATCAATTCTAGCTTATACCACGAAGATTCTGATTAAGGAATCCAAGAGATAAACATTCAAGCCTTGTTTGCTTGTAGAACGAGAGTGGTTGTCAGGCACGCGTTCATAAGTGAGAATAATGATGAGCATCACATAATCATCACATTCATCAAGTTCTTGAGTGCGAATGAATATCTTAGAATAAGAACAAGCTGAATTGAATAGAAGAACAATAGTAATTGCATTAATACTCGAGGTACAGCAAAGCTCCACACCTTAATCTATGGTGTGTAGAAACTCCACCATTGAAAATACATAAGAACAAAAGTGATCATTGGCTTCGGCCCCAGAGAGGGAACCGGAAGAACCAAGATGATAATACAATAGTAAAAGGTCCTATTTGTAGAGAACTAGTAGCTTAGGATTTATAAAGATGGGTAAATGACATAAAAATCCACTTCCTGGCCCACTTGGTGTGTACTTGGGCTGAGCATTGAAGCTTTCATGTGTAGAGACTTTTCTTGGAGTTAAACGCCAGCTTTTATGCCAGTTTTGGCGTTTAACTCCCATTTTTGTGCCAGTTCCGGCGTTTAACGCCGGGCAGTTTTGAGCTGATTTGGAACGCCGGTTTGGGCCATCAAATCTCTGGCAAAGTATAGACTATTATATATTTCTGGAAAGCCCAGGATGTCTACTTTCCAACGTCATTAAGAGCGCGCCAATTGGGCTTCTGTAGCTCCAGAAAATCCACTTTGAGTGCATGGAGGTCAGAATCCAATAGCATCTGCAGTCCTTTTCAGCCTCTGAATCAGATTTTTGCTCAGGTCCCTCAAGTTCAGCCAGAAAATACCTAAAATCACAGAAAAACACACAAACTCATAGTAAAGTCCAGAAAAGTGAATTTTAACTAAAAATAATAAAAATATACTAAAAACTAACTAAATCCTACTAGAAACATACTAAAAACAATGCCAAAAAGTGTACAAATTATCCGCTCATCACAACACCAAACTTAAATTGTTGCTTGTCCTCAAGCAACTGAAAATCAAATAAGATAAAAAGAAGAGAATATACAATGAATTCCAGAAACATCTATGAAGATCAGTATTAATTAGATGAGCGGGGCTTTTAGCTTTTTGCCTCTGAACAGTTTTGGCATCTCACTTTGTCCTTTGAAATTCAGAATGATTGACTTCTATAGGAACTCAGAATCCAGATAGTGTTATTGATTCTCCTAGTTAAGTACGATGATTCTTGAACACAGCTACTTTTGAGTCTTGGCCGTGGCCCAAAGCACTCTGTCTTCCAGTATTACCACCGGATACATACATGCCACAGACACATAATTGGGTGAACCTTTTCAGATTGTGACTCAGCTTTGCTAGAGTCCCCACTTAGAGGTGTCCAGGGTTCTTAAGCACACTCTTTTTGCCTTGGATCACAACTTCATTATTTTTTTCTTTTCTTTTCCCCTTTTTTTTCGTTTTTCTCCTTCTCTTTTTCTCTTTTTTTTTTTTGAATTCACTGCTTTTTCTTGCTTCAAGAATCATTTTTTTTATGATTTTTCAGATCCTCAGTAACATGTCTCCTTTTTCATCATTCTTTCAAGAGCCAACATTCATGAACAACAAATTTAAAAGACATATGCACTGTTCAAGCATACATTCAGAAAATAAAAGTATTGCCACCACATCAAAATAATTAATCTGTTATAAAATTTAGAATTCATGCAATTCTTCTCTTTTTCAATTAAGAACATTTTTCATTCAAGAAAGGTGATGGATTCATAGGACATTCATAACTTTAGGGCATAGACACTGATGAGCGGATAATTTGTATGCTTTTTGGCGTTGTTTTTAGTATGTTTTTGGTAGTTTTAGTTGAGTTATTAGTATATTTTTATTAGTTTTTAGTTAAAATTCACTTTTCTGGACTTTACTATGAGTTTGTGTGTTTTTCTGTAATTTCAGGTATTTTCTGGCTGAAATCGAAGGTTCTGAGCAAAAATCGGATTCAGAGACTGAAAAGGACTGCAGATGCTGTTGGATTCTGACCTCCCTGCACTCGAAGTGGATTATCTGGAGCTACAGAAGCCCAATTGGCGCGCTCTCAACGGCGTTGGAAAGTAGACATCCTGGGCTTTCCAGCAATATATGATAGTCCATACTTTGCCCAAGATTTGATGGCCCAAACCGGCGTTCAAAGTCACCTACAGAAATTCCAGCGTTAAACGCCGGAACTGGCACCTAAATGGGAGTTAAACGCCCAAACTGGCACTAAAGCTAGCGTTTAACTCCAAGACAAGTCTCTACACGAAAATGCTTTATTGCTCAGCCCAAGCACACACCAAGTGGGCCCGGAAGTGGATTTCTATGTCATTTACTCATCTTTGTACACCTTAGGCTACTAGTTTTCTATAAGTAGGACCTTT
>NW_026264928.1:27045-27384 GCF_000817695.3 Arachis duranensis | reverse complement strand
TTCCTGGACCGGAGTCTTAGACTAGCATTGCACTGATTCCTGGAATTCTCATTAAGAATTTTGATATCTTTATTTTCTTTTACACTTAATTTTCGAAAAAAAAAGCACAAAAAATTTTACAAAATCATAAAATCCAAAAATATTTCTTGTTTGAGTCTAGTGTCTCATCTTAAGTTTGGTGTCAATTGCATGCATTCATTCATGTATCTTAAAGATCTTCAAGTAATTCTTGATGATTTCTTACTCTGATCTTTGAATTCTCTTGACTTGAGTGTTTATGTGTCTCATATGCATTCTCATTAGTGTCAGTAGTATACAAACTGCTAAGTTTGGTGTCTT
>NW_026264928.1:22221-23903 GCF_000817695.3 Arachis duranensis | reverse complement strand
GTGTCTCATATGCATTCTCATTAGTGTCAGTAGTAATACAAACTGCTAAGTTTGGTGTCTTGCATGCATTGTTATTTGATTTTAGTTACATTTTGATTATTATTAAAAAAATCCAAAAATATTTTCAATTTGTGTCTTTTCAAGTCAATAATACAGAGAATTGAAGATTCAGAACACACTACAGAGGAATTATACAGAAAAAGCTGAGCATTCAAAAATGCCCAGTGAAGAAGGCAGACTGGCGTTTAAACGCCAGCCAGGGCACCTGGTTGGGCGTTTAACGCCCAAAAAGGGTGCATTTTTGGCGTTAAACGCCAGAATGTATACCATTCTGGGCGTTTAACGCCAGGATGGTGCTAGGGGGAAGATTTTGTTTTCAAATCATTTTTTTTCAAGTTTTTCAAAATCAAATCTTTTTCAAATCATATCTTTTCAATCAAATGTTTTCAAAATCAATTTCTTTCCTTTTTCAAAGATACTTACTAACAATTAATGATTTGATTGAACATTTTTTGCCTTTTCTGTTGAGGAAGGTTTTATGTTTGAACCATATCTTTTCTTGTTAGGCAAGTCATTAATTTTTAAATCATATCTTTTCAAATTGTTTTCAAATCATATCTTTTAAAATTGTTTTCAAATCATATCTTCTCAATCACATCTTTTTAACCATAACTTTTCAATCATATCTTTTTAATCACATCTTTTTCAAAATAAATTTTCAATCACATCTTTTTAACTTCTAATTTCAAATCTTTTTCAAAAATCACTTGATTTCTTTTCCACTTTTATTTTCGAAAATCAAGTAATGTTTTTCAAAAATGTTTTCAAAATCTTTTAATTAATTTTCGAAAAATTGCTTCCCTCCTTCTCACATCCTTCTATTTATGGAGTACCACTCCTTCTCAATGCACAATTCGAACCTTATCTAATTAAAGTTCGAATTCTTCTTCTCCTTCTTCTGTCTATTTCTCTTTTCCTCTGACACCTCAAGGAATCTATGTACTGTGACATAGAGGATTCCACATTTTCTTGTTCTCTTCTCTTTCATATGAGCAGGAGCAGAGACAAAGGCATTCTTGTTGAAGCTGACCCTGAACCCGAAAGGACTTTGAAGCGAAAGCTAAGAGAAGCCAAAGCACAACTCTCCTTGGAGGACCTGACCGAATTCTTCAAGGAAGCAGAAGACATGGCAGCCGAAAACAACAACAATGCCAACAATGCAAGGAAGGTGCTGGGTGACTTTACTGCACCTACTCCCGACTTCTATGGGAGAAGCATCTCTATCCCTGCCATTGGAGCAAACAACTTTGAGCTTAAGCCTCAATTAGTTTCTCTAATGCAACAGAATTGCAAGTTCCATGGACTTCCAATGGAAGATCCTCATCAGTTCTTAGCTGAATTCTTGCAAATCTGTGACACAGTCAAGACTAATGGGGTAGACCCTGAGGTCTATAGACTGATGCTATTCCCTTTTGCTGTAAGAGACAGAGCTAGAATATGGTTGGACTCTCAACCTAAAGAAAGCCTGGACTCATGGGAAAAGCTAGTCAATGCCTTCTTGGCAAAGTTCTTTCCACCTCAAAAATTGAGCAAGCTTAGAGTGGAAGTCCAAACCTCCAGACAGAAGGAAGGAGAATCCCTCTATAAAGCTTGGGAAAGATACAAACAATTAATCAGAAAAT
>NW_026264928.1:20385-21545 GCF_000817695.3 Arachis duranensis | reverse complement strand
GAATGAAACAAGGTCCTCCATTAGAAATTTGGAGGCACAAGTGGGACAGCTGAGCAAGAAAGTTACTGAACTCCCTCCAAGCACTCTCCCAAGCAATACAGAAGAAAATCCAAAAGGAGAGTGCAAAGCCATTAACATGGCCGAATTCTGGGAGGAAGAAGAGGCAGTAGACGCCACTGAGGAAAGCCTCAATGGGCGTGCACTGACCTCCAATGAGTTCCCCAATGAGGAACCATGGGAATCTGAGGCTCAAAATGAGACCATAGAGATTCCATTGGACTTACTTCTGCCCTTCATGAGCTCTGATGAGTATTCTTCCTCTGAAGAGGATGAGTATGTCACTGAAAAGCAAGTTGCTAAATACCTTGGAGCAATCATGAAGCTGAATGACAAGTTATTCGGAAATGAGACTTGGGAGGATAAACCTCCTTTGCTCACCAAAGAACTGGATGACTTGTCTAGGCAGAAATTACCTCAAAAGAGACAAGATCCTGGGAAGTTTTCCATACCTTGTACCATAGGCATCATGACCTTCAAGAAGGTTCTGTGTGACTTAGGGTCAAGTGTAAACCTCATGCCTCTCTCAATAATGGAGAAGCTAGGGATCTTTGAGGTACAAGCTGCAAGAATCTCACTAGAGATGGCAGACAACTCAAGAAAACAAGCTTATGGACTTGTAGAGAATGTTTTGGTGAAAATTGAAGACCATTACATCCCTACTGATTTCATAGTCCTAGAGACTGGGAAATGCATGGATGAAACCATCATCCTTGGCAGACCTTTCCTAGCCACAGCAAAAGCTGTGATTGATGTTGATAGAGGTGAACTATTCATTCAAGTGAATGGAGAATCCTTTGTGTTTAAGGCTCAAGGATATCCCTCTGTCACCATGGAGATGAAGCATGAAGAGCTTCTCTCAAATCAGAGTCAAACAGAGCCCCCACAGTCAAACTCTAAGTTTGGTGTTGGGAGGCCACAACCAAACTCTAAGTTTGGTGTTGAACCCCCACATTCAAACTCTAAGTTTGGTGTTGGGAGGCCACAACCAAACTCTAAGTTTGGTGTTGAACCCCCACATTCAAACTCTAAGTTTGGTGTTGGGAGGTTCCAACACGGTTCTGAGCATTTCTGAGGCTCCATGAGAGTCCTCTGTCAAGCTA
>NW_026264928.1:17155-20236 GCF_000817695.3 Arachis duranensis | reverse complement strand
AAAAACCCTTCACCTATCAAATCCCATCTTTCTCTTCACCACTCACATCCATCCTTCATAAAACCCCACCAACCTCACCATTCAAATTCAAACCACTTTCCCTTCCAAACCCACCCTTAATGGCCAAACCCCATCCCCCTCTCTCTCCTATAAATACCCTTCTTCACCCCTTCATTTTCACACCACCTAAACACTACTTCTCCCCCTCTTTGGCCGAATACACCACCATCTCCCTCTTCCTCATTTCTTCTTCTTCTACTCTCTTCTTTCTTTTTTTGCTCGAGGACGAGCAAACATTTTAAGTTTGGTGTGGTAAAAGCGTTGCTTTTTCGTTTTTCCATAACCATTTATGGCATCCAAGGCCGGAGAAACCTCTAGAAAGAGGAAAGGGAAGGTAAAAGCTTCCACATCCGAGTCATGGGAGATGGATAGATTCATCTCAAGGGTGCATCAAGACCACTTCTATGAAGTTGTGGCCTTTCTCAAGGGTGCATCAAGACCACTTCTATGAAGTTGTGGCCTTGAAGAAGGTGATCCCCGAGGTCCCCTTTTCACTCAAAAAGGGTGAATATCCGGAGATCCGCCATGAGATCCGAAGAAGAGGTTGGGAAGTTCTTACCAACCCCATTCAACAAGTCGGAATCTTGATGGTTCAAGAGTTCTATGCCAATGCATGGATCACAAAGAACCATGATCAAAGTGTGAACCCGGATCCAAAGAATTATCTTACTATGGTTCGGGGGAAATACTTGGATTTTAGTCCGGAGAGTGTGAGGGTGGCGTTCAACTTGCCTATGATGCAAGGAGATGAGCATCCTTACACTAGAAGGGTCAACTTTGATCAAAGGTTGGACCAAGTCCTCACAGTCATATGTGAAGAGGGCGCATAATGGAAGAGAGATTCAAGAGGCAAGCCGGTTCAATTAAGAAGGCATGACCTCAAGCCCGTGGCTAGAGGATGGTTGGAGTTTATCCCACACTCAATCATTCCCACTAGCAACCGGTCCGAAGTTACTCTAGACCGGGCCATCATGATCCATAGTATCATGATTGGAGAAGAAGTGGAAGTTCATGAGGTCATAGCCCAAGAACTCTACAAGGTGGCGGATAAGTCCTCCCCCTTAGCAAGGTTAGCCTTTCCTCACCTAATTTGTCACCTCTGTTATTCAGTAGGAGTTGACATAGAGGGAGACATCCCCATTGAGGAGGACAAGCCCATCACTAAGAAGAGGATGGAGCACACAAGAGATCCCACTCATCATGAAATCCCTGAGATTCCTCAAGGGATGCACTATCCCTGAGATACCTCAAGGGATGCACTTTCCTCCACAGAACTATTGGGAGCAACTAAACACCTCCCTAGGAGAATTGAGTTCCAACATGGGACAACTAAGGGTGGAGCACCAAGAACACTCCATTCTTCTCCATGAAATTAGAGAAGATCAAAGGATCATGAGAGAGGAGCAACAAAGGCAAGGAAGAGACATTGAGGAGCTCAAGCACTCCATAGGACCTTCAAGAGGAAGGAAGAGCCGCCATCACTAAGGTGGACTCATTCCTTGATTTCCTTGTTCTTTATTCTTCTGTTTTTCGAATTTGTATGCTTATGTTTATCCATGTTTGTGTCTTGTGATCATTAGTGTCTTAGTGTCTATGCCTTAAAGTTATGAATGTCCTATGAATCCATCACCTCTCTTAAATAAAAACGTGCTTAATTGAAAAAGGAGAAGAATTGCATGAATTTTGAATTTTATAACAGTTTAATTATTTTGATGTGGTGGCAATATTTTTGTTCTCTGAATGTATGCTTGAACAGTGCATATGTCTTTTGAATTTGTGGTTCATGAATGTTGGCTCTTGAAAGAATGATGAAAAAGGAGACATGTTACTGAGGATCTGAAAAACCATAAAAATGATTCTTGAAGCAAGAAAAAGCAATGCTATTAAAAAAAAAAAAAAAAAACGAAAAAAAAAGGGAGAAGAAAAGAAAGAGAAAAAGAAAGGAAAAGAAAGAAACAAAGTTGTGATCCAAGGCAATAAAGAGTGTGCTTAAGAACCCTGGACACCTCTAATTGGGGACTTTAGCAAGGCTGAGTCACAATCTGAAAAGGTTCACCCAATTATGTGTTTGTGGCATGTATGTATCCGGTGGTAATACTGGAAGACAGAGTGCTTTGGGCCACGGCCAAGACTCAATAAATAGCTATGTTCAAGAATCATCATACCTTACTAGGAGAATCATTAACACTATCTGGACTCTGAGTTCCTAAAGAAGCCAATCATTCTGAGTTCCAAAGGATAAAGTGAGATGCCAAAACTATTCAGAGGCAAAAAGCAAAAAGCCCCGCTCATCTAGTTAGTACTGATCTTCATAGATGTTTTTGGAATTCATTGCATATTCTCTTTTTTTTATCCTATTTGATCTTAAGTTGCTTGGGGACAAGCAACAATTTAAGTTTGGTGTTGTGATGAGCGGATAATTTGTATGCTTTTTGGCGTTGTTTTTAGTATGTTTTTGGTAGTTTTAGTTGAGTTATTAGTATATTTTTATTAGTTTTTAGTTAAAATTCACTTTTCTGGACTTTACTATGAGTTTGTGTGTTTTTCTGTGATTTCAAGTATTTTCTGGCTGAAATCGAAGGTTCTGAGCAAAAATCGGATTCAGAGACTGAAAAGGACTGCAGATGCTGTTGGATTCTGACCTCCCTGCACTCGAAGTGGATTTTCTGGAGCTACAGAAGCCCAATTGGCGCGCTCTCAACGGCGTTGGAAAGTAGACATCCTGGGCTTTCCAGCAATATATGATAGTCCATACTTTGCCCAAGATTTGATGGCCCAAACCGGCGTTCAAAGTCACCCTCAGAAATCCCAGCGTTAAACGCCGGAACTGGCACCTAAATGGGAGTTAAACGCCCAAACTGGCACTAAAGCTGGCGTTTAACTCCAAGACAAGTCTCTACACGAAAATGCTTCATTGCTCAGCCCAAGAACACACCAAGTGGGCCCGGAAGTGGATTTTTATGTCATTCACTCATCTCTGTAAACCCTAGGCTACTAGTTCTCTATAAGTAGGACCTTTTA
>NW_026264928.1:15529-16419 GCF_000817695.3 Arachis duranensis | reverse complement strand
AAGACACAAACATAGATAAACATAAGCATATTTTTCGAAAAACAGGAAAATAAAGAAAAAGGAGATTAAAGAATGGGTCCACCTCAGTGATGGCGGCTTGTTCTTCCTCTTAAAGATCCTATGGAGTGCTTGAGCTCCTCAATGTCTCTTCCTTGTCTTTGTTGCTCCTCTCTCATGATTCTTTGATCTTCTCTAATTTCATGGAGGAGAATGGAATGTTCTTGGTGCTCCACCCTTAGTTGTCCCATGTTAGAACTCAATTCTCCTAGGGGGTGTTGATTTGCTCCCAATAGTTTTGTGGAGGAAAGTGCATCCCTTGAGGCATCTCAGGGATTTCATGATGAGGAATTCCTCATGTCCATGAGTGGGATCTCTTGTTTGCTCTATCCTTTTCTTAGTGGTATCCATGAGGACTTAGTCCAACCTTTGACCAAAGTTGACCCTTTTTGAGTTTGAAAGGGACCTCGGGGATTACCTTCTTCTTGGCCATAACTTCATAGAAGTGGTCTTGATGCACCTTTGAGATGAATCTCTCCATCTCCCATGACTCGGAGGTGGAAGCTTTTGCCTTCCCTTTCCTCTTTCTAGAGGTTTCTCCGGCCTTGGATGCCATAAATGGTTATGGAAAAACAAAAATCAATGCTTTTACCACACCAAACTTAAAAGGTTTGCTTGTCCTCGAGCAAAAGAAGAAAGAAGAGAGTAGAAGAAGAAGAAATAGAGGAGATGGAGATGGCTTTGTGGTTCAGCCAAAGGGGGAGAAGTATTGTTTAGGTTGTGTGAAAATGAAGGAGTGAGGATGGGTTTATATAGGGGTGGAGAGGGGGGTATGGTTCGGTTATGAAAGGGTGGGTTTGAGAGGGAAAGTGGTTTGAATTTGAATGGTGAGG
>NW_026264928.1:14328-15449 GCF_000817695.3 Arachis duranensis | reverse complement strand
TGGGATTTGATAGGTGAGGGGTTTTTGGGGAAGAGTGGTTGAGGTGATTGGTAAATGGGTGAAGAAGAAGAGAGAGGATGGTGGGGTAGGTGGGGATCCTGTGGGGTCCACAGATCCTGAGGTGTCAAGGAAAATCATCCCTGCACCAAGTGGCGAGCAAAAATGCTCTTTATGCCAATTCTGGCATTAAATGCCGGGCTGGTGCCCATTTCTGGCGTTTAACGCCAGCTTATTACCCTTTCCTGGCGTTTAACACCAGTCTGGTGCCCCTTTCTGGCGTTAAATGCCCAGAATGGTGCCAGACTGGGCGTTAAACGCCCATTTGCTGCCCTTACTGGCGTTTAAACGCCAGCAGGTTCTTCTTCCAGGGTGTGTTGTTTTTCTTTTTGTTTTTCATTCTGTTTTTGCTTTTTCAATTAATTTTGTGACTTCCCATGATCATCAACCTACAGAAAACATAAAATAACAAAGGGAAATAGATAAATATAACATTGGGTTGCCTCCCAACAAGCTCTTCTTTAATGTAAGTAGCTTGATAGTGGGCTCTCATGGAGTCTTACAGATGCTCAGAGCAATGTTGGAACCTCCCAACACCAAACTTAGAGTTTGAATGTGGGGGTTTCAACACCAAACTTAGAAGTTGGTTGTGGCCTCCCAACACCAAACTTAGAGTTTGACTATGGGGGCTCTGTTTGGCTCTATTTTGAGGGAAGCTCTTCATGCTTCCTCTCCATGGTGACAGAGGGATATCCTTGAGCCTTAAACACAAAGGATTCTTCATTCACTTGAATGATCAGTTCTCCTCTGTCCACATCAATCACAGCCTTTGCTGTGGCTAGGAAGGGTCTGCCAAGGATGATGGATTCATCCATGCACTTCCCAGTCTCTAGGACTATGAAATCAGCAGGGATGTAATGGTCTTCAATCTTTACCAGAACATCCTCTACAAGTCCATAAACTTGTTTTCTTGAATTGTCTTCCATCTCTAGTGAGATTCTTGCAGCTTGCACCTCAAAGATCCCTAGCTTCTCCATTACAGAGAGAGGCATGAGGTTTACACTTGACCCTAAGTCACACAAAACCTTCTTGAAGGTCATGGTGCCTATGGTACAAGGTATTGA
>NW_026264928.1:11460-13278 GCF_000817695.3 Arachis duranensis | reverse complement strand
CATTAGAGAAACTAATTGAGGCTTAAGTTCAAAGTTGTTTGCTCCAATGGCAGGGATAGAGATGCTTCTCCCATAGAAGTCAGGAGTAGGTGCAGTAAAGTTATCCAGCACCTTCTTTGCATTGTTGGCATTGTTGTTGTTTTCGGCTTCCATGTCTTCTTCTTTGAAGATTTCTGTTAGGTCCTCCACAGAGAGTTGTGCCTTGGCTTCTCTTAGCTTTCGCTTTAAGGTCCTTTCAGGTTCAGGGTCAGCCTCAACAAGAATGCTTTTGTCTTTGCTCCTGCTCATATGAAAGAGAAGAGAACAAGAAAATATGGAATCCTCTATGTCACAGTATAGAGATTCCTTGAGGTGTCAGAGGAAAAGAAAAATAGAAGGAGAGGCAGAAGAATTCGAACTTATCAAGTATGATGGAGTTCGAATTGTGCATTGAGGAGGAGTGTTAGTCCATAAATAGAAGGATGTGAGAAGAGGGGAAGAAATTTTCGAAAATTAAGTAAAAGATTTTAAAAACATTTTAAAAAAAAACTGATTGATTTTCGAAAACCAATAGTGGAAAAGAAATCAAGTGATTTATGAAAAAGATTTTGGAATTAGAAATTAAAAAAATATGATTGAAAACTATTTTGAAAAAGATGTGATTAAAAAGATATGATTGAAAAGTTATGATTTTAAAAAGATGTGATTGAGAAGATATGATTTGAAAAACAATTTAAAAAGATTTGATTTTAAAAATCAATGACTTGGCTAACAAGAAAAGATATGATTCAGACATTAAACCTTCCTCAACAGAAAAGGCAACATACTTGAAATGTTGAATCAAATCATTAATTGATAGCAAGTATTTTTGAAAATGAAAGAAATTGATTTTGAAAACATATGATTGAAAAGATATGATTTGAAAAAGATTTAATTTTGAAAAATTTTGAAAACTTGAAAAAAATTTGAATTAAAAACAAAATCTTCCCTATTGTGCCATCCTGGCGTTAAACGCCCAGAATGGTATCCATTCTGGCGTTTAACGCCCAAAACACTACCCTTTTGGGCGTTAAACGCCCAACCAGGCACCCTGGCTGGTGTTTTGGATTTTTAATAATGAGGAGTAATCAAAATGCAACTAAAATCAAATAAACAATGCATGCAAGACACCAAACTTAGAAGTTTGTATACTATTGACACTAACAGAATGAGAATGCATATGAGAAACAACAAAACACTCAAGACAAGAGAATTTAAAGATCAGAGCAAGGAAATCATCAAGAACATCTTGAAGATCACTTAAGACACATGAATGAATGCAAGAAGAATAGAAACATGCAATTGACACCAAACTTAACAGGAGACACTAGACTCAACAAGAAACATAAAATATTTTTGGTTTTTTTTGATTTTGTAATTTTTTTTGGTTTTTTCGAAAATTAAGTGGAAAAGAAAATAAAGATATCAAAAAAAATTATATGGAGAAGAAAATAAAGGTTTCAAAATTCTTAATGAAAATTCCAGGAATCATGCAATGTTAGTCTAAAGCTTTAGTCTAAAGAAATTAGACATGGCTATTCAAGCTTCAGTAGGACATTACATTCAAGAGCTAAATTGATGAGAATCAATCAGCTTTGGTGATGATAAGAACATCACCTTGAAACACTAGAATTCATTCATAAGTACTCTGAAGAAAAATGCCTAATCTAAGCAACAAGATGAACCGTCAGTTGTCTATACTCGAAACAATCCCCGGCAACGGCGCCAAAAACTTGGTGCACGAAATTGTGATCATCAATGGCGCCATCAACATGGTACGCTCAATTGTAATCTCAACTT
>NW_026264928.1:7737-11374 GCF_000817695.3 Arachis duranensis | reverse complement strand
ACCCTACGCGAGTAAGGGTCGATCCCACGGAGATTGTTGGTATGAAGCAAGCTATGGTCATCTTGTAAATCTCAGTCAGGCAGATTCAAATGGTCATGAATGATATATGAATAAAGCATAAAGTAAAGATAGAGATACTTATGTAATTCATTGGTGAGAATTTCAGATAAGCGAATGGAGATGCTTTGTCCCTTCCGTCTCTCTGCTTTCCTACTGTCTTCATCCAATCCTTTTTACTCCTTTCCATGGCAAGCTTTATATTGGGCATCACCATTGTCAGTGGCTACAGTCCCGTCCTCTCAGTGAAAATGTTCAATGCCCTCTGTCACAGGACGGCTAATCATCTGTCGGTTCTCAATCAGGTTGGAATAGAATCCATTGATTCTTTTGTGTCTGTCTCTACGCCCGAAATGATTCTTTTGCGTCTGTCACTAACGCCCAGCCTTCAGGAGTTTGAAGCTCGTCACAGTCATTCAATCCTTGAATCCTACTCGGAATACCACAGACAAGGTTTAGACTTTCCGGATTCTCAAAAATGCCGCCATCAATTCTAGCTTATACCATGAAGATTTTGATTAAGGAATCCAAGAGATAAACATTCAAGCCTTGTTTGCTTGTAGAACGGGAGTGGTTGTCAGGCACGCGTTCATAAGTGAGAATGATGATGAGCGTCACATAATCATCACATTCATCAAGTTCTTGAGTGCGAATGAATATCTTAGAATAAGAACGAGCTGAATTGAATAGAAGAACAATAGTAATTGCATTAATACTCGAGGTACAGCAGAGCTCCACACTTTAATCTATGGTGTGTAGAAACTCCACCATTGAAAATACATAAGAACAAAAGTGATCATTGGCTTCGGCCCCAGAGAGGGAACCGGAAGAACCAAGATGAGAATACAATATTAAAAGGTCCTATTTGTAGAGAACTAGTAGCTTAGGGTTTACAAAGATGGGTAAATGACATAAAAATCCACTTCCGGGACCACTTGGTGTGTGCTTGGGCTGAGCATTGAAGCTTTCATGTGCAGAGACTTTTCTTGGAGTTAAACGCTAGCTTTTATGCCAGTTTGGGCGTTTAACTCCCATTCTTGTGCCAGTTCCGGCGTTTAACGCCGGGCAGTTTTGAACTGAATTGGAACGCCGGTTTGGGCTATCAAATCTCGAGAAAAATATGGACTATTATATATTGGTGGAAAGCCCATGATGTCTAATTTTCAACGCCGTTGAGAGCGCGCTAATTGGGCTTCTGTAGCTCCAGAAAATCCACTTTGAGTGTAGGGAGGTCAGAATCCAATAGCATCTGCAGTCCTTTTCAGCCTCTGAATCAGATTTTTGCTCAGGTCCCTCAATTTCAGCCAGAAAATACCTGAAATCATAGAGAAACACACAAACTCATAGTAAAGTCCAGAAAAGTGAATTTTAACTAAAAACAAATAAAAATATACTAAAAACTAACTAAATCCTACTAGAAACATACTAAAAACAATGCCAAAAAGCGTACAAATTATCCGCTCATCACTCTAGCTCTCATGCTTATATATGTTCTCTTGGAAGTTGAATTATGTTGACCAAGCATTTGCATTCACTTACATTTAGATAGGACTCATATAGTTTAGTTGCATCAAATAAAGATCACACCCCTTGTTTTCTTCTTATTTTAGCATGAGGACATGCTAAGGTTTAAGTGTGGGGAGGTTGATAAACCCCATTTTTAGGGTTCATCTTGTATTGAATTTAGAGCATTTTATCAACCTTTTGTCACATTTAGCCAAGGAATTAGCATGATTTTGTAATCTCTCCCGTATTTGTGCTTAAGTGTAAAAACATGCTTTTAAGCCTTATTTTGATGAATTCTAATTCCTCCTTAATTCCATAAGATGCCTTGATTTGTTTACTAGTAATCTTAGGTTAAAATAGGCTAAGCATGGATCAAAGGAGCAAGGAAGGAAGCATGCAAGTGGAGAGAAGCACAAAAAAGCCAAAGAATTGATCTCGGCCAAGGACGCGCACGCACACAAGGCGCCCGCGCGCGCATCGCTAAATCGGCCAGGGACACGCACGCGTACCTGTGCGCACGCGTCACAGTCCGCACATGATTCTGTTATTGCAACACGTGCCTGGCAATTTTGGTGGGTTTCTGCAACCAACTTTGGTGCCAAATTGCATATAAGAACCAAGGATTGAAGGGAATTGAGACATTCACATTCATACACTCATTTCGCACTTTCTTAGATATTTTTAGTTAGTTACATTTGTAGAGAGAGAGACTCCAACCTCTCTCTAGGGTTCATCTTCATTTTCTCAATTTTCAACCATTCCTTGGTGAGATCCATTGCAACTCTCAATTTACTTTGTTCATGTTATAGATCTTCTTCTCTAATCTAAATTAGTGTTTGTAATTGTTTAATCCTCATAGATCTTAGATTTAACTTTGTTATTTTGAATTCTATTAATGCATTGAAGATCTCATTTTCATTGTTGTTCATTGTTGATTGTTGTTAATCTCTTGTATTGAATTACTTTGATTCTAAGTCTTCTCAATTCTACTATGTCTTTCATTCTTGCTCTCCAAATGTTTGAGAAAATGCCAACTTTAGATATGGAGTAGCATTCCCTCAGTTGGCCTAGTGGTTGAGTCATTGGAGACACTTGAATAATGAATGTCAATTGTTGATTGAGAATTGAGAATTGCTAATTGACTTAGAGTGCACTAAAGCTAGACTTCCCTAGGGTAAGACTAGGACTTGTGACTCAAGTTAGTTACTTTTACTTGACTTTCCTCTATGACTAGGGGTTAACTAAGTGAAGTAATACTCCATTGTTATCACAATTGAAGGAAGCTATAGTGATGGAATTTTCAATGTTAAACCTTGGCCAAGGCTTTTAATATTGATTGATTGTTGTTCTCCTTTGTTAGCACTTTTATGCCACACTCTTCAAACCACAAAAGACCACTTAACCAATAGCATGCATCCTTGTAGCATTCCTAGGGAAGAACGACTCGGGAGATTAATACTCTCGATTGTAGATTATAGAATTTCTTTGATAATGGATTTTGTGTCGCTTTAGACTATACTACGATTGGTTACTTGATAGTTTCTATACCGGCTAAAATCCGTTTATCAAAATGGCGCCGTTGCCGGGGAATGCACATGAGTGCCATGTTTTTGGTTAATGTAAATATGTGAATATTATAGATATGTTTCTTGATGACAACTCATCATATACCCATTTTCTATGCTTTTTCATACAAGAAATTAATGATTTGTGCTTAAATATTGAATGCTTTTGTGCTTAAATGATATATTTTCTTGATCTTTTAATTTTATAAATCTTGTAGGAAAAAAAGAAGAAAAAGAAGCAAAGAAGCATAAAAAAAGGAGAAAAAAAAGAGCTTTGGGACACACTTTGAAGTTGGAGCACACTTTGGAGCCTTAGGCCACGCTTTTAAAAGCGTGGCCCATGACCAAATCAAGAAAGGAAGCAGCCAGCACGCACACGATCCTGCCCTTGCCAAGGGCAGGGCAGAATCGTGATGCAAAGTGTGGTTGGAAGCAAGAATTTTCGCTAAGTTAAAATCTGGCCCACACAACATGATTATGCCTACTTCAAAGGGCTATAACTTGAGCTA
>NW_026264928.1:4940-6354 GCF_000817695.3 Arachis duranensis | reverse complement strand
GTGAGTTATTACTACTTGATGTGACCCGGTATACTTGCCGGTTGGATTTGTGTGTTGGAAATTCATTTTTCCACAAAAACACCATCAAGTTTTTGGCGCCGTTGCCGGGGATTGATTAGATCAACAATGATTAAGTGGGTGAGAAGTCTAGATCAAGCATTTTCTTTATTTTATTTTCTGTTTTAGATTGAAACCAAGGTGTTTGTTATTTTGCCTCACTAAGCAAATATCATCTGAGACATGAATTTCAATTTTGTTTGGGGTTGTGTTTTACAAAATTCAGATGGAGTTCAACTCATCTTATGATCAAACAAATTTTATGGGATATTACCCACCATCACCAATCTCTAATGGTGGTTGGGAATATCACCAAGAAATCACAGATTCTGAGCTCTCCAATCCATGGAGAATTGCTTCAGAGACACAAGATGAGCAAGAGAATCATATGGGACACTTCCCAGAGACACAATATGATCCAGATTTTGATGAGTCTAACAACTACTCATATTGTGACTGGGAATGTCAAAATCAAAGAAATCTTAGCAATCCATACTGTGATGAGTTCAACAATTCTTCAAATTGTGATTCAGAGGATCTCCTTCAAAAGTCCAGAGGATTTTTTGAAAGACAAGAACAATCCTGGAAAAGGCAAGAAGCTCTCTTCAAAAAATTAAATGGAGATTTAGAGAACATAGGGAACCAGGATGCTATTGTATCAAGTGAAACTCCCATGGAGAATGAGGTGGTGAAGGTATTTGAAAATGAAACTGCACTTGAGGTGACAAAGGATAATGAACATTCACAACCCCCACAAACCTTCCTAAACCAAAGGTGCTCAACACTGATTGAAAGATATGAAGAGGAGATGAAGAAATTATGGGAAGAACAACAAACCTCTTCTATGAAAATGCTATTGAGTCAAATGTTGAGTGCAAAGGAGGAAGTGGAGGAGCAAGAAAGTGAGGAAGTCATTCCAAACTCAAGTGAAGCAGAAAAGCTCATGGAGCCACCAATTCAAAAGGCTTTGGATGAATACAAAACTCCAATAATCACACAACCACCAAGACTTGGACTCAAAGAAGTGAAGGCAACTAACAAGAGCACCAATTCTGTCCCTAAGTCAGCAAGCAAGCTCAACCAAGCTAATTTCAAAAGAAAACTTGCTGAGAGGAAACCAAGAAAGGGGACAAGAGCTGAAACTTCTCCCCCCTTGAAGTCATTCCTCTTAACCAATTGGAAGAAGAGGAAGAAAGTGAAGAACAACATGTCAAGCTAATGACACTAAAAGAGCACTTGTTGGGAGGTAACCCAACCGTAGGTATAATTTCTTCTCTGCTTTGTTTTTGTTTTTTTTACTTTGTTTAAATTCAATAAATGGGCATATGGTTACATTCTAAGTTTGGTGTTGTCTTGT
>NW_026264928.1:0-2497 GCF_000817695.3 Arachis duranensis | reverse complement strand
ATTCAGAGCTTTCCAACGATATATAGCAATCCATATTTGGCGCACAATTGAGGCAGGAACGAAAGGCATCTTTAAGGGCCATGAGAAAGCAAGAAACTAGGCCTTACTTTGGTGCCAAGAAAGCCAAGGAAATTAAGTAGCGTGTGTTTCGGCCATGGTTCGAACTTGGGACATCAAAGTGAAAACACTGCCCTGCCCTCCGCAGAGCAGGGCAGCATTTGGGTTGGTGCACAAATCTGGCGCACCACACACAAATCTGGCGCACCAATTCTCTCCTGGTAGCACCAGCATGCATCGCAACTCAATCCTGGCAGCACCACATTTTTCTGCCCTGCCCTCCGCGAGGGCAGGGCAGCATCCTATGCACCAAGCTCAATTCTGGCGCACCAATTTTCAATTCTGGTGCACCAATTCCTAATTCTGGCAGCACCAAGGAATTTTTGGCGCACCAACTTTTCCTGCCCTGCCCTTGGCGCGGGCAGGGCAGCATCTGGCGCACCAAGGCCGCACCAGCTTGCACCACGGACGCACCACCATGCACCAATTTTTTGCCCTGCCCTCCACAAGGGCAGGGCAGCCTCCTGGGAGTGTCATGGGCCAAAATCAACCAAAATTCAATTTAATTCAATTCCTCACCAAATTGAATCAAGGCCATCCAAGACCCATTTCTCCTCAAATCCAAAGCAAGCAAAGCCCACATCATCATTCAAAGGCACATGGATCAATTAAATTAGGATTTTCATTTTTTTGTAATTTGTTTTAATTTCATTTTCATCTTTATTTTGTAAAGCCTATATAAAGGCATCAATTCCATCTTTGTGGAGAGCTCCATTAGAAAAAGGCGAGACCCACTAGGGAATACTAGGATTTGAGAGCTCTCTCTCTTGGTTTTCTTTTCTGTTTTGAATCTTGAGTGAGATTGGAGGAATTCTGTTTCATTTTCACCTTGAGATCACTTGTTCACTTTTTCTGCATAATTGAAATTCACATACTGCTTCATCTTCTCTTTTAATACTGCAATTCATTTATCTTCTCTCCTTCTGCAATTGTTCTTGGTTGGATCAAGGAAGGAATTGAGATCTAGACTTGTTTTCTAGTCTCTTTGAGTTTCTGAGATCTTCAACCTCATTTGGCAATTAATCTGAATTTAATTTTACTTGATGCGACCCGGTACACTTGCCGGTTGGATTTGTGTGTTGGAAATTCGTTTTCTGCAAAAATCACCATCAAGTTTTTGGCGCCGTTGCCGGGGATTGATTAGATCAACAATGATTAAGTGGGTGAGAAGTCTAGATTAAGCATTTTTTTGTTTTTGTTCTTGAAGCCAATGTGTTTGTGTTTTTGCCTCACTAAGAAATTCTCATCTCTGATATGAGTAATTTCAATTTTTCTTGGTGTTGTGTTTTCCAAAATTTAAATGGAGTTCAACTCATCTTATGATCAAACAAATTTTATGGGATATTACCCACCATCACCAATCTCTAATGGTGGTTGGGAATATCACCAAGAAACTTCAAATTCTGGGCACTCCAATTCATGGAGCTATGCTTCAGAACCACAAGATGAGAAAGAAAATCATATGGGATATTTCCCTCCACCACAAAATGATGCAAGTCATAATTCTAATGGTGGCTGGGAAGGGAATTCTAGTGCTCCATATGATATTCATCCAAAGACATCATCACTTGACCATACTTCAACAGAAAGCCCCTTTCAAAACTCACCACCCATACAAACTTCCATGAACCACTCAAGGCTCTCAAAGCTTGAGTCCATGTTCAAAAAATATGAGGAGGAGACAATGAAATTCTGGAAAAGAAAGGAGAACTTCTTCACAAACATGGAAGTGCACACAGCTCAATTGTTGAGAGCAACGAAGAAAGTGGAAGAGCAAGACGGGGATGCTATTGTATCAAGTGAAACTCCCATGGAGAATGAGGTGGTGAAGGTATTTGAAAATGAAACTGCACTTGAGGTGACAAAGGATAATGAACATTCACAACCCCCACAAACCTTCCTAAACCAAAGGTGCTCAACACTGATTGAAAGATATGAAGAGGAGATGAAGAAATTATGGGAAGAACAACAAACCTCTTCTATGAAAATGCTATTGAGTCAAATGTTGAGTGCAAAGGAAGAAGTGGAGGAGCAAGAAAGTGAGGAAGTCATTCCAAACTCAAGTGAAGCAGAAAAGCTCATGGAGCTGATGTGTGGAAAACGATCCAACACAAAACTCACCGGCAAGTGTACCGGGTCGCATCAAGTAATAATAACTCACATGAGTGAGGTCGATCCCACAGGGATTGAAGGATTAAGCAATTTTAGTTTAGTGGGTGATTTAGTCAAGAGAATCAAGTTTTGGTTGAGTGATTTGTGTTTAACAGAAATTAAATGACAGTAAATGTAAATGGGGAATGGGAAAGTGCAGTAAATTGAAGAACAGAATTGTAAAATTGCAGAATCTTAAAGAGCAAGAAAGTAAATGACTGAAACTTAA
>NW_026264927.1:82271-82882 GCF_000817695.3 Arachis duranensis | reverse complement strand
GATGCATTCATCATCTTCCTTCCTAGTATCTAGGATTATGAAATCAGCAGGGATGTAAAGGCCTTCAACCTTTACTAGAACATCCTCCACTATTCCATAAGCTTGTCTTACTGACTTGTCTGCCAATTGTAATGAGAACAAGGCAGGTTGTACCTCAATGATTCCCAGCTTCTCCATTACAGAGAGTGGCATCAGATTTATCCCTGACCCAAGATCACATAGAGCTTTTCAAAGCTCATGGTGCCAATGGTGCAAGGTATTAAGAACTTGCCAGGATCTTGTTTCTTTTGAGGTAGAGTTTCCTGAATCCAAGTATCTAAGTCACTAATGAGCAAGGGAGGTTCACTTTCCCAAGTCTCATTACCAAATAGCTTGGCATTCAGCTTCATGATAGCTCCTAGATATTGAGCAACTTGCTCACCAGTCATATCTTCATCCTCTTCAGAGGATGAATATTCTTTAGAGCTCACGAATGGCAGAAGGAGATTTAATGGAATCTCTATGGTCTCTAAGTGAGCCTCAGATTCCTTAGGATCCTTAATAGGAAACTCCTTCTTGTTTGAGGAACGTCCCAGGAGGTCTTCCTCACTAGGATTTTCGTCCTCCTCCTC
>NW_026264927.1:79912-81275 GCF_000817695.3 Arachis duranensis | reverse complement strand
GCAACTAGTTGAGGCTTAAGCTCAAAGTTATTGGCTCCAATGGCAGGAATGGAGATGCTTCTTCCATCAAACTTGGATGTTGGCTTTGTGAAGTCACCAAGCATTCTCCTTGCATTATTATCATTATTATTTGCGGCTGCCATGTCCTTCTCCTGTTCGAAAATTTCTGAAAGGTTGTTTCTGGATTGTTGTAATTTAGCTTCTCTTAATTTTCTCTTCAGAGTCCTTTCAGGTTCTGGATTAATTTCAACAAGAGTGCCTTTATCCTTGTTCCTGCTCATATGAAAGAGAAGAAAACAAGAAAAGAAAGAGGAATCCTCTATGTCACAGTATAGAGATTCCTTTATGTTAGTAGAAAGAGAAATGGGAGAAGAATGAAAAAGAATGAATAGTCTGTATAAAGAGTAAGGATAGGGGGTGAAGAGAAGTGTTAATAATTAATTAATTAAAATAGAAGAAGAGAAGAGAATAGAATTTTCGAAAATAATTTTTGAAAAAGAGAGGGAGAATTTTCGAAAATTAGAGAGGGAAAAGTAGTTAGGTGGTTTTGAAAAAGATAAGAAACAAACAAAAAGTTAGATAAGATATTTTGAAATCAAATTTTGAAAAAGATAAAATTTTTGAAAAAGATAAGATAAAAGATAAAATAAAAGTTTTAAGAAAAAGATATTTTGAAAAAAATTTAATTTTTTAAATTGACTTAACTAACAAGAAATTACAAGATAAGATTCTAGAACTTAAAGATTGAACCTTTCTTAACAAGAAAGTAACAAACTTCAAATTTTTGAACCAATCACATTAATTGTTAGCTAATTTTCGAAAATTTGATATAAAGATAAGAAAAAGATTTTTGAAAATATTTTGAAAAATAATTTTGAAATTTTCGAAAATTATGTCAAAAATGAAAAAGATATGATTTTTGAAAAAGAAAATTTTCGAAAATTATATAAAAAATGAAAAAGATATGATTTTTGAAAAAGATTTTGAAAAGATAAGATTTTTAAAATTGAAATTTTGACTTGACTTGTAAGCAATAACTAATTTTAAAAATTTTTGACCAAGTCAACCTAAAATTTCGAAAATTTGGAGGGAAATAAGGAAAAGATATTTTTGATTTTTAAATTTTTAAAGAAAAACACAAAAATGACCCAAAACATGAAAATTTTGGATCAAGACACAAGATGCATGCAAGAATGCTATGAATGTCAAGATGAACACCAAGAACACTTTGAAGATCATGATGGACATCAAGAACATATTTTTGAAAAATTTTTAATGCAAAGAAAACATGCAAGACACCAAACTTAGAAATCTTTAATGCATGAAAAATATGAATGCAAAAATGCACATGAAAAACAACAAA
>NW_026264927.1:75292-77530 GCF_000817695.3 Arachis duranensis | reverse complement strand
TTTCCTGTAGTATTTCTTTGAATTCGGCTAGCTGCTGGGTTAGAAAGTCTAATTGCTGATTGAATTCATTAGCCTGATCTATAGGGCTGAGTTCAGCAGTTACTGTTTTAGCTTCTTCTTTCATGGAAGATTCACTGCTTAGGTACAGATGCTGATTTCTGACAACTGTATCAATAAGCTCTTGAGCTTCTTCAATTGTTTTTCTCATATGAATAGATCCACCAGCTGAGTGGTCTAGAGAAATCTGAGCTTTTTCTGTAAGCCCATAGTAGAAGATGTCTAATTGCACCCACTCTGAAAACATTTCAGAGGGGCATTTTCTTAGCATACCTCTATATCTTTCCCAGGCATTGTAAAGGGATTCATTATCCTCTTGTTTAAAGCCTTGGATGTCCAGCCTTAGCTGTGTCATCCTCTTTGGAGGGTAAAAGTGATTCAGNNTGCTTAGCCTTAGCTGTGTCATCCGTTTTGGAGGGAAATAGTGATTCAGGAATTTTTCTGACAGCTGTTTCCATGTTTTTATGCTGTTCTTAGGCTGGTTATTTAACCACCTCTTAGCTTGATCTTTTACAGCAAATGGAAACAGTAGTAATCTGTAGACATCCTGATCTACTTCCTTATCATGCACTGTGTCAGCAAATTGTAAAAATTGTGCCAGAAACTCTGTAGGTTCTTCCTGTGGAAGACCGGAATACTGGTAGTTTTGCTGCACCATGATAATGAGCTGAGGGTTCAACTCAAAGCTACTAACTCCAATGGAGGGTATACAGATACTACTCCCATATGAAGCAGTAGTGTGGTTAGCATATGACCCCAGAGTCCTCTTGGACTGTTCATTCCCACTTAGTTCCATAATGGAATAAAAGAGATGATATGTATGTTGATATTATTTATTTTATAAAAATTTATTTCATAAACTAAAAGAAAAACGAAATAAATAAAAGAAATTGAAAATATTTTGAAATTGAAATCTGAATTTTTTTTTATAAAATTTTCGAAAAATGTAGTTTAAAATTAGTTAGAAAAGATATATTTTTTGAATTTTGAATTTTTATGATGAAAGAGAAAAACACACAAAAGACACAAGACTTAAAATTTTTAGATCCAATGCTCCTTAATTTTCGAAAATTTTTGGAGGGAAAACACCAAGGAACACCAAACTTAAGCTCCTTGTTTTCGAAAATTTTGGAGGGAAAACACCAAGGAACACCAAACTTAAAAATTTTAAGATCAAAACATAAGAAAGACTCAAGAACACCTTGAAGATTCGCAAGAACACCAAGAACAAAAGAAAGAACATCAAATTTAAAATTTTTTGAAAACCAAGACAAATTTTCGAAAATTAAAGAAAAATTAACAAGAAAACACCAAACTGAGAGTTTGGCACAAGATTCAATCAAAGAAAAATTATTTTTGAAAAAGATTCCAAAGAAGATACCCAATTATGAAGAACAACTACCAATGCTCCAGCCAATTGGGCAGCAACTTCAGTGTTGATTTTAAAGATGTATTATATTTATGGATAAAAGTATAATTTTTGAAAATTAATGTTTTGAAAAAGCACAAGAAAAACAAGAAAAGACACAAAACAAGAAAAACTCAAGATCAAACAAGAAAAATAAACAAGAACAACTTGAAGAACAATGAAGAACAAAGAACACAAGTTCGAAAATTTAAAGAAAAATATCAAATATGCAATTAACACCAAACTTAGAACAAGACACTAAACTCACGAAAAGGACACTAAACTCACAAAAAAAAATTAATAATTGATAAAGAAAAATAATATTTTTAAATTTTTTTTTAAAAAAAAGATAATAAAAAATGCAATTCTAGTGAAAAAGAGGATAAATTCTTCCTAATCTAAGCAACAAAATAAACCTTTAGTTGTTCAAACTCGAATAATCCCCGGCAACGGCGCCAAAAACTTGGTGCACGAAGTTGCAATAACACTTTTTGCAATCCGCACAACTAACCAGCAAGTGCACTGGGTCGTCCAAGTAATACCTTACGTGAGTAAGGGTTGATCCCACGGAGATTATTGGTTTGAAGCAGACTATGTTTATTTTATTAATCTTAGTCAGGATGTCAATAAGATTAATTGGATTTAATTGTAAGAAGTCAAAGTATTTGGAATAAGAAATTGTCACTTTATTAATGGAGAATCTGTTGGAGTTTTGGAGATGCTTTGTCCTCTGAATTCCTGCAATGTAATATTCAACTCAATTGTTTGTAAAG
>NW_026264927.1:72406-74715 GCF_000817695.3 Arachis duranensis | reverse complement strand
TGTAGAACGGAGGTGTTTGTCAGGCACACGTTCATGGATTAAGGAAGGTGATGAGTGTCACGGATCATCACCTCCTTCACAATTAAGCGCGAATGAACATCTTAGATAGGAACACACACACGTTTGAATGAAATAGAAACAATTGCATTAATTCATTGAGACGCTGCAGAGCTCCTCACCCCCAACAATGGAGTTTAGAGACTCATGCTGCCAAAAGGTACAATTTTTTAGATCTAAAAATGTCATGAGGTACAAGATAAGTCTCTAAAAGTTGTTTAAATAGTGAACTAGTAACCTAGGTTTACAGAATATGAGTAAACTAAGATAAATGGTGCAGAAATCCACTTCTGGGGCCCACTTGGTGTGTGCTGGGGCTGAGACTAAAGCTATCCACGTGCTGAGGCTTTACTTGGAGTTAAACTCCAAGTTATAACGTGTTTTGGGCGTTCAACTCCGAATCATGACGTGTTTCTGGCGTTTAACTCCAGACAGCAGCATGTACTTGGCGTTCAACGCCAAGTTACATCGTCTATCTTCGCGCAAAGTATGGACTATTATATATTGTTGGAAAGCCCTAGATGTCTACCTTCCAACGCCGTTAAGAGCGCGTCAATTGGACTTCTGTAGCTCCAAAAAATCTATTCCGAGTGCAGGGAGGTCAGGATCCAACAGCATCAGCAGTCCTTTTTCAGCCTAACTCAGATTTTTGCTCAGCTCCCTCAATTTCAGCCAGAAAATACCTGAAATCACAGAAAAACACACAAACTCATAGTAAAATCCAAAAATATGATTTTTTCCTAAAAACTAATAATATTCTACTAAAAACTAACTAAAACATGCTAAAATCTACATGAAATTACCCCCAAAAAGCGTATAAAATATCTGCTCATCAACTATACAACATTGACCTGATCACCTTGTGGCTCCATGAGAGCCACTGTCAAGCTATTGACATTAAAGAAGCGCTTGTTTGGAGGTAACCCAATTTTATCTAATTTTATTTTATTTTATTGTTATTTTGTGTTTTATTAGGTACATGATCATGTGGAGTCACGAAAAAAATCATAAAAATTAAAAACAGAATAAAAAACAGCAGAAAAAAATTTGCACCCTGGAGGAAGCACAGGCGGGCGTTCAACGCCAGTAAGATGCATCTGGCTGGCGTTCAACGCCAAAACAGAGCATCAACCTGGTGCTGAACGCCAGAAACAAGCAACATTCTGGCGCTGAACGCCGTGAATGTGCCTAAGAGAAAAACTGGCGCTGAACGCCAGTAACAAGCATGAAACTGGCGTTCAACGCCAGAAACATGCTTTACATGGGCGTTGAACGCCCAGAATGTGCACCACACGGCGTTTAAACGCCAGAATGGTGTGCAAAGGCATTTTACATGCCTATTTGGTGCAGGGATGGAATTCCTTGACACCTCAGGATCTGTGGACCCCACAGATCACCTCAGGATCTGTGGACCCCACAGGATCCCCACCTACTATATTCCCACCCTACCTCCTAATCCTATTTTGTGATGAGTATTCCCCATGTCACACTTCCCAATACTCTTCACCAATCACCTCAATCCCTCTTCCCAATCACCCCATCTCCCTATATATACCCTTCCATTCTACTTCATTTTCACACCACACAACCCCCTCTTCTTCACCTTGGCCGAACCTACATCTCTCCCTCTCTACCAAATTCTCTTCTTCTTCTTCTTCTTATCTTCTATCTTCTATTGCTCGAGGACGAGCAATATTTTAAGTTTGGTGTGGTCAAAGCACAATCTTTTTTGTTTTCCACTACCATCAATGGCACCTAGGGCCGGAGAATCCTCTAGAAAAGGAAAAGGGAAGACAAAAGCTTCCACCTCCGAGTCATGGAAGATGGAAAGATTCATCTCCAAGAGCCATCAAGACCACTTCTATGATGTTGTGGCAAAGAAGAAGGTGATCCCTGAGGTCCCTTTCAAGCTCAAGAAAAATGAGTATCCGGAGATCCGACATGAGATCCGAAGAAGAGGTTGGAAAGTCTTAACCAACCCCATGCAACAAGTCGGAATCTTAATGGTTCAAGAGTTCTATGCCAATGCATGGATCACTAGGAACCATGATCAAAGTATGAACCCGAATCCAAAGAATTATCCACAATGGTTCGGGGAAAATACTTAGATTTTAGTCCGGAAAATACTTAGATTTTAGTCCGGAAAATGTGAGGTTGGCGTTTCACTTGCCCATGATGCAAGGAGATGAACGCCCCTACACTAAAAGGGTCAACTTTAATCAAAGGTTGGACCAAGTCCTAATGGACATATG
>NW_026264927.1:70995-72200 GCF_000817695.3 Arachis duranensis | reverse complement strand
ATTGGAGAGGAAGTAGAAGTTCATGAAGTCATCTCCCATGAATTCTATAAAATAGCCGATAAGTCCTCTACTTTGGCAAGGCTAGCTTTTTCTCATCTTATTTGCCATCTATGTTACTCAGCTGGGGTTATCATAGAAGGAGACATCTCCATTGAGGAGGATAAGCCCATCACCAAGAAGAGGATGTAGCAAGGAAGAGAGACCCTTCACGGTTCTCAAGAGATGCATGAGGAAGCTCATCATCAAGAAATCCCTAAGATGCCACAAGGGATGCACTTTCCTCCCAACAACTATTGGGAACAACTCAACACTTCCTTAGAAGATTTGAGCCACAATGTTGAACAATTAAGGGTGGAACATCAAGAGCACTCCATCATTCTCCATGAAATAAGAGAGGATCAAAGAGCAATGAGGGAGGAGCAACAAAGGCAAGGAAGGGACATAGAAGAGCTCAAGGACATCATTGGTTCTTCAAGAAGAAAGCGCCATCATCACTAAGGTGGACTCATTCCTTGTTCTTATTTCTCTGTTTTTCTATTTTTAAGCTTTATGTTATCTATGTTTGTGTCTTTATTACATGATCATTAGTATGTAGTAACTATGTCTTAAAGCTATGAATAAATTCTAACCATGTCTTAAAGCTATGAATAAATTCCATTAATCCTTCACCTCTCTTAAATGAAAAATGTTTTAATTCAAAAGAACAAAAAGTACATGAATTTCGAATTTATCCTTGAATTTAATTTAATTATAAGCTCTGGACACCTCTAATTGGGGACTCTAGCAAAGCTGAGTCACAATCTGAAAAGGTTCACCCAGTTATGTGTCTGTGGCATGGATGTATCCGATGGTAATATTGGAAAACAGAGTGCTTTGGGCCACGGCCAAGACTCATAAAGTAGATGTGTTCAAGAATCAACATACTTAACTAGGAAAGTCAATAACACTATCCGAAATTCTAAGTTCCTAGAGAAGCTAATCATTCTAAACTTCAAAGGAAAAAGTGAGATGCCAAAACTGTTCAGAAGCAAAAAGCTACAACTCCCGCTCATCTGATTATAATTAAAATTCATTGATATTTTGGAATTTATAGTATATTCTCTTCTTTTTATCCTATTTGATTTTCAGTTGCTTGGGGACAAGCAACAATTTAAGTTTGGTGTTGTGATGAGCGGATAATTTATACGCTTTTTGGCATTGTTTTT
>NW_026264927.1:70339-70789 GCF_000817695.3 Arachis duranensis | reverse complement strand
CTGAGCAAAACTCTGATAAAAGACTGACAAAGGACTGCTGATGCTGTTGGATTCTGACCTCCCTGCACTCGAAATGGAATTTCTGGAGCTACAAAACTCCAAATGGCGTGCTCTCAACTGCATTGGAAAGTAGACATCCAGAGCTTTCCAGCATTATATAATAGTTCATACTTTATTCGGAAATTGAAGACGTAAAGTGGCGCTCAACTCCAAGTACATGCTGCTGTCTGGAGTTAAACGCCAGAAACACGTCATGATCCGGAGTTGAACACCCAAAACACGTTATAACTTGGAGTTCAACTCCAAGAGAAGCCTCAGCACGTGGATAGATCAAGCTCAGCCCAAACATACACCAAGTGGGCTCCGGAGGTGGATTTATACATCAATTACTTACTCATGTAAACCCTAGTAGCTAGTCTAGTATAAATAGGATAAGTTACTATTGTATTA
>NW_026264927.1:69726-70139 GCF_000817695.3 Arachis duranensis | reverse complement strand
TGTACCTCAAGTTTCAATACAATTACTATTACTTTTTATTCAATTCTCTTTTATTCTTATTCCAAGATATACGTTGCACTTCAACTTGATGAATGTGATGATCTATGACACTCATCATCATTCTCACCTATGAACGCGCGTGATTGACAACCACTTCCGTTCTACTCTAGGCCGGGCGCATATCTCTTAGATTCCCCAACAGAATCTTCGTGGTATAAGCTAGATAGATGGCAGCATTCATGAGGATCCGAAAAGTCTAAACCTTGTCTATTGAATTCCGAGTAGGATTCTGGGATTGAATGACTGTGACGAGCTTCAAACTCCTGAAGGCTGGGCGTGATGACAAACGCAAAAGAATCAAGGGATTCTATTCCAACCTGATTGAGAACCGACAGATGATTAGCCGTGCTGTG
>NW_026264927.1:65954-69691 GCF_000817695.3 Arachis duranensis | reverse complement strand
GAGCATAGGAACGTTTTCACTGAGAGGATGGGATGTAGCCATTGACAACGGTGATGCCCTACATACAGCTTGCCATGGAAAGGAATAAGAAAGATTGGATGAATGTAATAAAAAAAGTAGAGATACGAGAGGAGCACAGCATCTCCATACGCCTATCTGAAATTCCCACTATTGATTTACATAAGTATTTCTATCCTATTTTATTTTCTGTTTATTAATTATTTTCGAAACCCATAACCATTTAATCTGCCTAACTGAGATTTACAAGGTGACCATAGCTTGCTTCATACCAACAATCACCCAAAATCCCTCTGAGGACAGTAAGAGCCCAGAGAGGAATAATTCTGGCATTCAAACGCCAGAAAAAGGGTGGAAAATTGGTGTTAAACGTCCATCCAACCCCTGATCTTGGCGTTCAAATGCCAATGTGAGATCAGACACCTGCAAGTGCTGATAGTAACCCTCCTAAGAAGGCTTCTCCAACCACCTCTGTAGGAAATAAACCTGCAGCAACTAAGGTTGAGGAATATAAAGCCAAGATGCCTTATCCTCAAAAACTCCGCCAAGCGGAACAGAATAAACAATTTGCTCACTTTGCAGACTATCTCAGGACTCTTGAAATAAAGATCCCGTTTGCAGAGGCACTTGAGCAAATACCCTCTTATGCTAAGTTCATGAAAGAGATCTTAAGTCATAAGAAGGATTGGAGAGAAACTGAAAAAATTTTCCTCACTGAAGAATGCAGTGCAGTCATTCTGAAAAGCTTACCAGAGAAGCTTAAAGATCCCGGAAGCTTTATGATACCATGCACATTAGAGGGTACTTGTACCAAGACAGCTCTATGTGATCTTGGGGCAAGTATCAACCTAATACCTACATCCACTATCAGAAAGCTTGGCTTGACTAAAGAAGTCAAACCAACCTGAATATGCCTCCAACTTACTGATGGCTCCATTAAATATCCATCATGCATAATTGAGAACATGATTGTCAAGGTTGGGCCATTTGCCTTTCCCACTGACTTTGTAGTGTTGGAAATGGAGGAGCACAAGAGTGCAACTCTCATTCTAGGAAGACCTTTCCTAGCAACTGGACAAACCCTCATTGATGTCCAAAAAAGGGAAGTGACCCTGAGAGTCAATGAGGATGAGTTTAAGTTGAATGCTGTCAAAGCTATGCATCATCCAGACACATCAAACGACTGCATGAGAGTTGATATTATTGACTCCCTGGTGGAAGAAGTCAATATGATTGAAAGTCTCGAATCAGAGCTAGAGGACATCTTTAAAGTTGTTCAGCCTGGTTTAGGGGAACCAGAGAAAACAGAAGAACCCCTGAAAACTCCTCAAGAAGAGGATAAGCCTCCTAAACCCGAGCTTAAACCACTACCACCATCCCTAAAATATGTGTTTCTGGGAGAGGATGCAACTTTTCCTGTGATCATAAGCTCTGCCTTAGAACCACAGGAAGAGAAAGCACTACTTCAGGTGCTAAAGACACACAAGACAACTCTTGGGTGGTCCATAAGTGATCTTAAGGGCATTAGCCTAGCTAAATGCATGCACAAGATCCTATTGGAGGATGATGCTAAGCTAGTGGTTCAACCACAGAGGCGGCTAAATCTGGCCATGAAGGAAGTGGTGCAGAAAGAGGTCACTAAATTACTAGAGGCTGAGATTATTTATCCTATTTCTGATAGCCCCTGGGTGAGCCCTGTCCAAGTCGTCCCAAAGAAGGAAGGTATGACAGTGATTCATAATGGAAAAAATGAACTAGTTCCTACAAGAATAATTACAGGGTGGCGTATGTGTATTGACTACAGAAGACTCAATACAGCCACCAGAAAGGATCATTTCCCTTTACCATTCATAGACCAGATGCTAGAAAGACTATAACCAAATTGCAGTAGATCCTCAAGATCAAGAGAAAATAGTATTCACATGTCCATCTGGAGTATTTGCCTACAGTAGGATGCCATCTGGTCTGTACAATGCACCTACAACCTTTCAGAGATGCATGCTCTCTATTTTCTCTGATATGATAGAAAAATTTTTGGAAGTCTTCATGGATGACTTCTCAGTATTTGGAGACTCATTCAGCTCCTATCTTGATCATCTAGCACTTGTTCTGAAAAGGCGCCAAGAGACTAACCTGGTTTTAAATTGGGAAAAATGTCACTGTATGGTGACTGAAGGAATTGTCCTTGGGCATAAAATTTTGAACAAAGGAAAAGAGGTGGATCAAGCTAACGTAAAGGTAATTGAAAAATTACCACCACCCACCAATATTAAGGCAATCAGAAGCTTTCTGGGACATGCAGGATTCTACAGGAGGTTTATAAAGAATTTTTCAAAAATCGCAAAACCTCTAAGTAATCTGCTAGCTGCTGATACACCATTTGTCTTTGACACAGAGTGTTTGCAAGCCTCTGAGACTCTGAAGGCTAAGTTGGTCCCAACACCTGTCATTTCTGCACCAGACTAGACATTACCATTCGAATTAATGTGTGATGCCAGTGACCATGTTATTGGTGCAGTATTAGGACAAAGGCATAACAAGCTTCTGCACATCATTTATTATGTCAGCCGTGTTCTAAATGACGCACAGAAGAATTACACAACCACAGAAAAAAGAGCTGCTTGCAGTGGTTTATGCCATTGACAAGTTTAGATCCTATTTAGTAGGATCAAAAGTGATTGTGTACACTGACCATGCTGCTCTCAAATATCTACTCACAAATCAGGATTCGAAATCCAGGCTCATAAGATGGGTGTTGCTTCTGCAAGAGTTTGATATAGAAATAAGAGACAGAAAAGGGACAGAGAACCAAGTAGCAGATCACCTATCCCGAATAGAACCAGTAAAAGGGGCGTCCCTCCCCTCTACTGAGATCTCACAAACCTTCCCAGATGAGCAACTCTTTTCCATTCAGGAAGTACCGTGATTTGCAGACATTGCAAACTATAAAGCGGTAAGATTCATACCTAAAGAGTACAGCAGGCAACAAACAAAAAGATTAGTTACTGATGCAAAGTAGTTTTTAGTTAAAATTCACTTTTCTAGACTTTACTATGAGTTTGTGTGTTTTTCTGTGATTTCAGGTATTTTCTGGCTGAAATTGAGGGACCTAAGCAAAAATCTAATTCAGAGGCTGAAAAGGACTGCAGATGCTGTTGAATTCTGACCTCCCTGCACTCAAAGTGGATTTTCTAGAGCTACAGAAGTCCAATTGGGGCGCTCTTAATTGATTTGGAAAGTAGACATTCTGGGCTTTCCATCAATATATAATATTCCATACTTTTCCCGAGATTTGATGGCCCAAACTGGCGCTCCAAATCAGCTCAAAACTGCCTGGCGTTAAACGCCGGAACTGGCACAAGAATGGGAGTTAAACGCCCAAACTGGCACAAAAGCTGGCGTTTAACTCCAAGAAAAGTCTCTACACATGAAAGCTTCAATGCTCAGCCCAAGCACACACCAAGTGGGCCTGGAAGTGGATTTTTATGTCATTTACTCATTTCTGTAAACCCTAGGCTACTAGTTCTCTACAAATAGGACCTTTTGCTATTGTATTTTCATCTTTGGATCTTTGATCATCTTTGGATCTTTGAATCTTTTGATCACATTTTGGGGGCTGGCCTCACGGCCATGCCTAGACCTTGTTCTTATGTATTTTCAACGGTGGAGTTTCTACACACCATAGATTAAGGTGTGGAGCTCTGCTGTACCTCGAGTAT
>NW_026264927.1:61159-65859 GCF_000817695.3 Arachis duranensis | reverse complement strand
GTGACACTCATCATCATTCTCACTTATGAACGAGTGCCTGACAACCACTTCTGTTCTATAAGCAAACAAGGCTTGAATGTTTATCTCTTGGATTCCTTAATCTGAATCTTCGTGGTATAAGCTAGAATTGATGGCAGCATTCAAGAGAATCCGAAAAGTCTAAACATTGTCTGTGGTATTCTGAGTAGGATTCAAGGATTGAATGACTGTGATGAGCTTCAAACTCCTGAAGGCTGGGCGTTAGTGACAGACGCAAAAGAATCAACGGATTCTATTCCAACCTGATTGAGAACCGACAGATGATTAGTCGTGCTGTGACAGAGCACGTTGAACATTTTCACTAAGAGGACGGGATTGTAGCAACTGACAACGGTGATGCCCAACATACAGCTTGCCATGGAAAGGAGTAAGAAGGATTGGATGAAGACAGTAGGAAAGCAAAGAGACGGAAGGGACAAAGCATCTCCATACGCTTATCTGAAATTCTCACCAATGAATTACATAAGTATCTCTATCTTTATTTTATGCTTTATTCATAAATCATCCATAACCATTTGAATCTGCCTGACTGAGATTTACAAGATGACCATAGCTTGCTTCATACCAACAATCTCCGTGGGATCGACCCTTACTCGCGTAAGGTTTATTACTTGGACGACTCAGTGCACTTGCTGGTTAGTTGTGCGAAGTTGTGATAAAGAGTTGAGATTGCAATCAAGCGTACCATGTTGATGGCGCCATTGATGATCACAATTTCGTGCACCAGTAAATCATTGGTAAGAATTTCAGAAAAGTGTATGGAGATGTTGTGTTCCTTTTGGATCTATGCAACATACTGCTTTCATACTTTCAATCCTTCTTACTCCTTTCCATGGCAAGCTATATGTAGGGCATCACTGTTGTCAATGGCTACATCCCATCCTCTCAGTGAAAAAGGTCCAAATGCTCTGTCACGGCACGGCTAATCATCTGTCGGTTCTCGATCATATCAGAATAGAATCCATTGATTCTTTTGCGTTTGTCATCACGCCCAACAATCGCGAGTTTGAAACTCGTCACAGTCATTCAATCCCTGAATCTTACTCGGAATACCACAGACAAGGTTTAGACTTTCCAGATTCTCATGAATGCCGCCATCAATTCTAGCTTATGCCACGAAGATTCTGATTAAGGAATCCAAGAGATATGCGCTTGGTCTAAGGTAGAACGGAGGTGGTTGTCAGTCACGCGTTCATAGGTGAGAACGATGATGAGTGTCATGGATCATCACATATATCATGGTGAAGTGCAACAAATATCTTAGAATAGGAATAAACTGAATTGAATATAAAATAGTAGTAATTGCATTAAAACTCGAGGTACAACAGAGCTCCACACCCTTAATCTATGGTGTGTAGAAACTCTACCGTTGAAAATACATAAGTGATGGTCCAGGCATGGCCAAATGGCCAGCCCCCATGAATGATCAAAAGACCGAATGGTCAAAAGACTAGACAATCAAAGACACCTAGTACAATAGTAAAATGTCCTATTTATACTAGACTAGCTACTAGGGTTTACAGAAGTAAGTAATTGATGCATAAATCCACTTCCGAGGCCCACTTGGTGTGTGCTTGGGCTGAGCTTGTGCTTTACACATGCAGATGCTTCTTTTGGAGTTGAACGCCAAGTTGTAATGTGTTTTTGGTATTTAACTCTGGTTCGTGACGTGCTTCTGGCGTTTGACTCCAGAATGCAGCGCCAGTTTACATCATCTAATCTCGAATAAAGTATGAACTATTATATATTGCTGGAAAGCTCTGAATGTCTACTTTCCAACGCTGTTAAGAACGCGCTTGTTAAAGTTCTGTAGCTCTAGAAAATATATTTCGAGTGCAGGCAGGTCAGAATCCAACAGCATCAGCAGTCCTTTGTCAGCCTTTTATCAGAGTTTTGCTCAGGTCCCTCAATTTCAGCCAAAAAAATACGTGAAATCACCGAAAAACACACAAACTCATAGTAAAGTCCAGAAATGTGAATTTAGCATAAAAACTAATGAAAACATCCCTAAAAATAACTATATCCTACTAAAAACTACCTAAAAATAATGCCAAAAAGCGTATAAATTATCCGCTCATCACAACACCAAAATTAAATTGTTGCTTGTCCCCAAGCAACTGAAAATCAAATAGGATAAAAAGAAGAGAATATACTATGAATCCTAAAATATCAATGAATATTAGTTCCAATTAGATGAGCGGGACTTGTAGCTTTTTTCTTCTGAACAGTTTTGGCATCTCACTTTTTCCTTTGATGTTTAGAATGATTGGCATCTCTAGGAACTTAGAATTTCATATAGTGTTATTAATTCTCCTAGTTAAGTATGTTGATTCTTGAACACAGCTACTTTTATGAGTCTTGTCCGTGGCCCTAAGCACTTTGTTTTCCAGTATTACCACCGGATACATAAATGCCACAGACACATGACTGGGTGAACCTTTTCAGATTGTGACTCAGCTTTGCTAAAGTCCCCAGTTAGAGGTGTCCAGAGCTCTTAATCACACTCTTTTTGCTTTGGATCACGACTTTAACCACTCAGTCTCAAGCTTTTCACTTGGACATGCATGCCACAAGGACATGGTTAGGGACAGCTTGATTTAGCCGCTTAGGCCTGGATTTTATTTCCTTGGGCCCTCCTATTCATTGATGCTCAAAGCCTTAGATCCTTTTTACCCTTGCCTTTTAGTTTTAAGGGCTATTGGCTTTTTCTGTTTGATTTTTCTTTTTCTTTCTAAATTTTTTTTCGCCAAAAGTTTTTTTTTCGTAAGCTTTTGCTTTTTCACTGCTTTTTCTTACTTCAAGAATCAATTTCATGATTTTTCAGATTATCAATAGCATTTCTCTTTGTTCACCATTTTTTCAAGAGCCAACAATTTTAACATTCATAAACAACAAGATCAAAAATATGCATTGTTCAAGCATTCATTCAGAAAACAAAAAGTATTGTCACCACATCAATATAATTAAACTAAATTCAAGGATAAATTCAAAACTTATGTACTTCTTGTTCTTTTTGTATTAAAACATTTTTCATTTAAGAGAGATGAAGGATTTATGGATTTATTCATAGCCTTAGGACATAGTTACTAAATACTAATGATCATGAAGTAGAGACACAAAACATAAATAAACATATAGCATAAAAACCGAAAAGAAAACAATAGAGAAATAAGAACAAGGAATGAGTCCACCTTATTGATGGTGGCGCTTTCTTCTTGAAGAACCAATGATGTCCTTGAGCTCTTCTATGTCTCTTCCTTGCCTTTGTTGCTCCTCCCTTATTGCTCTTTGATCTTCTCTAATTTCATAGAGAATGATGGAGTGCTCTTGATGTTCCACCCTTAATTGCTCCATATTGTAACTCAAATCTTCTAGAGAAGTGTTGAGTTGTTCCCAATAGTTGTTAAGAGGAAAGTGCATCCCTTGAGGCATCTCTGGGATTTCATGGTGATGAGCTTCCTCATGCGTCTCTTGGGATCCATGAGTGGGCTCTCTTGTTTGCTCCATCCTCTTCTTAGTGATAGGCTTATCCTCCTCAATGGGGATGTCTCCTTCTATGATAACTCCAGCTGAGTAACATAGATGGCAAATAAGATAAGGAAAAGCTAGCCTTGCCATGGTGGAGGACTTTTCGGCTATTTTGTAGAATTCAAGGGAGATGACTTCATGAACTTCTACTTTCTCTCCATTCATGATGCTATGGATCATGATGGCCCGATCCACAATAACTTTAGATCGGTTGCTAGTGGGGATGATCGAGCGTTGGATGAACTCCAACCATCCTCTAGCCACAGGCTTGAGGTCCAGTCTTCTTAATTGAACCGGCTTGCCTTTGGAGTCTCTTTTCCATTGAGCTCCTTCCATAAGGACTTAGTCCAACCTTTGATCAAAGTTGACCCTTCTAGTGTAGGGGCGTGCATCTCCTTGCATCATGGGCAAGTTGAATGCCAACCTTACATTTTCCGGACTAAAATCTAAGTATTTCCCTGAACCATTGTAAGATAATTCTTTGGATTCGGGTTCACACTTTGATCATGGTTCCTAGTGATCCATGCATTGGCATAGAACTCTTGAACCATTAAGATTCCAACTTGTTGAATGGTGTTGGTCAGAACTTCCCAACCTCTTCTTAGGATCTCATGTCGGATCTCCGAATACTCATTTTTCTTGAGTTTGAAAGGGATCTCAGGGATCTCCTTCTTCTTGGCCACAACATCATAGAAGTGGTCTTGATGGGTTTTTGGTGCGCGAAATTGTGAACAATACTTTTTCACAACTCTCATAATCCCCGGTAATGGCTCCAAAAACGTGGTAGCTCAATACCATGGCATTACACAACTTCGCACAACTAACCAGCAAGTGCACTGGGTCGTCCAAGTAATAAACCTTACGCGAGTAAGGGTCGATCCCACGGAGATTGTTAGTATTGAAGCAAGCTATGGTCATCTTGTAAATCTTAGTCAGGCAAACTCAATTGGTAATGGTGATGAACGAAAATAACACAAAGGTAAAGATAGAGATACTTATGTAATTCATTGGTAGGAACTTTAGATAAGCGCATGAAGATGCCTTCCCTTCCGTCTCTCTGCTTTCCTACTGTCTTCATCCAATCCTTCCTACTCCTTTCCATGGCAAGCTTGTGTAGGGTTTCACCGTTGTCA
>NW_026264927.1:55812-56161 GCF_000817695.3 Arachis duranensis | reverse complement strand
CATTAGAGAAACTAATTGAGGCTTAAGCTCAAAGTTGTTTGCTCCAATGGCAGGGATAGAGATGCTTCTCCCATAGAAATCGGGAGTAGGTGCAGTAAAGTCACCCAGCACCTTCCTTGCATTGTTGTTGTTTTCGGCTGCCATGGCTTCTTCTTCCTTGAAAATTTCTGTTATGTCCTCAACTATGAACGTGTGCCTGACAACCACCTCCGTTCATAGAGATTTGTGCTTTAGCTTCTCTTAGCTTTCATTTCAAGGTCCTTTCAGATTCAGGATCAGCTTCAACAAGAATGCCTTTGTCCTTGTTCCTGCTCATATGAAAGAGAAGAAAACAAGAAAATATGGAATC
>NW_026264927.1:54560-55725 GCF_000817695.3 Arachis duranensis | reverse complement strand
AAATTCGAACTTAATTAGATGGAGTTCGAATTGTGCATTGAGAAGGAGTGGTACTCCAATAATAGAAGGATGTGAGAAGAGGGGAAGTAATTTTCGAAAATTAAGTAAAAGATTTTGAAAACATTTTGAAAAACACTTAATTGATTTTCGAAAATAAGAGTGGAAAAGAAATCAAGTAATTTTTGAAAACGATTTTGAAATTAGAAATTAAAAAGATTTGATTGAAAACTTATTTTGAAAAAGATGTGATTAAAAAGATATGATTTGAAAACAATTTTAAAAGATATGATTTGAAAACAATTTGAGAAGATATGATTTTAAAAATTAATGACTTGCCTAACAAGAAAAGATATGATTCAAACATAAAACCTTCCTCAACAGAAAAGGCAAAAAAATGTTCAATCAAATCATTAATTGTTAGTAAGTATCCTTGAAAAAGGAAAGAAATTGATTTTGAAAACATTTGATTGAAAAGATATGATTTGAAAAAGATTTGATTTTGAAAAACTTTGAAAACTTGAAAAAAAAATTGCATTGAAAACAAAATCTTCCCTCTTGTGCCATCCTGGCGTTAAACGCCCAGAATGGTGCACATTCTGGCGTTTAACGCCCAATGCACTACCTTTTTGGGCGTTAAACGCCTAACCAGGCACCCTGGCTGGCGTTTAAACGCCAGTCTGTCCTTCTTCACTGGGCGTTTTGAACGCCCAGCTTTTTCTGTGCAATTCCTCTGCTGTATGTTCTGAATCTTCAATTCTCTGTATTATTGACTTGAAATGACACAAATTAAAAATATTTTTTGGATTTTTAATAATAAGGAAAAATCAAAATGCAACAAGAATCAAATAACAATGCATGCAAGACACCAAACTTAGCAGTTTGTATACTACTGACACTAATGAGAATGCATATGAGACACACAAAACACTCAAGTCAAGATAATTTAAAGATTAGAGTAAGAAATCATCAAGAATTATTTGAAGATCCTTAAGACACATGAATGAATGCATGCAATTGACACTAAACTTAAAATGAGACACTAGACTCAAACAAGAAATATTTTTGGATTTTATGATTTTGTAATTTTTTTTTTTCGAAAATTAAATGGAAAAAGGTATCAAAATTCTTAATGAGAATTCCAGGAATCATGCAATGTTAGTCTAAA